>NC_081157.1:55791733-55834899 GCF_012432095.1 Onychostoma macrolepis | reverse complement strand
ATAATAATTTTACAAGCATTTTTTATTCCTACTTCACAGGAATAAAACATAACTTTATCAGTTACCCAAATATCAATAAATATCCCAGTAGACAGTGGCAAATTACCTCTAAATCAATACTGTGTTGATTATCTTCTGCAGTCTTTCTTGGAGCAAAGCATGCACAGCTGGGTGATGAAACTAAATGAACAGTCATTCGAAGTTCAATGATATCTGGTGTTACGTCACCATCAGGCCGCCACAGGAAACCAAGGAAGTCTTTATCCTCATCAGTCACTCTAACTTGATAAAACATTGCCCAAACATCAGTCATGAAGGCAACTGGTTCCTGCCTAAACCTTAAAAGAACTCCAATCACTGAGCTAGTGAGGTTAGGGCCTTGCAACAACTGATAGTATAAAGAAGTTCCCTTGAATTCTGCTCCACAGTCAAATACAACCCGCAACTTGTCTTTACGGGGGTGGTACACTCCATGATGCGGAATGTACCAAACCTTACCATCATGTCGCTCAAGCGTTGGCACTTTTTCAGCATATCCCTGGTTAACCATATTATTGATGAAGTCTGTATTCCTGCTGGAATTTCTTGTTCCTTTTTGAATTTTTTTTCCTTATTCCAAGGAGGCGCTGCTTGGCAATGGAGAGATTGTTAGGCATAGTAACATCCTTGCTTTTGAATGGCAGTTTCAAACTGTAGCGTCCTTCTTTGAGGTTTACAGACTCTTTCATAATCTCCATGAATTTAACATCTTCTCTAGACATTTCTTCTTTGTCTTCAAACATGTTCTCATTGAAATCATGCTGATATTGCTTCTCCAATAGCAATTCCAATCTTTTTACATTAGTTCTGTTCACAGTAACAGTATGTGACCTGTGTGTGAAAAAATGAGTCACAATGAGCAATTTTTTTAGTTTTTCAAAAATTTTTAGCCACAGCCATATCACCCTGCAGCCCAAAACTAGTTGCTCATTGAAGCTAAGCAGGGTTGAGCCTGGTCACTACCTGGATGGGAGACCTCCTGGGAAAACTAGGTTGCTGTTGGAAGAGGTGTTAGTGTGTCACGAATCCAGTCTGCACTTCCATTCATTCACCACCAGAGGTCACTCACTCACCACATGGACTTTCACACCACACATCACATGGACTCCATTTCCCATCATTCATTGCACTAATTGCACACACCGCTGTAGGCACTGATCACACAGCATCACTAATCACACACACTATTTAAACCCTGGACTTTCTCTCCCTCAGGGCCGAGTATTGTATGCGTTTACCGCTCCCCTAGCCGCAGCTACTCTACAGCGTCCTTGTCTGTACCCTAGTCTTGCATTACCTGTTCACCGGTGTTTATTTCTACCCGTGTTTCCTGGATTAACCCTTTCTGTGCCATTCCGTGTTTCTTTTCAGTTCCTGTATTGTTCTGCGTTTTTCACTCCCCTAGTGTTAGCTGCGATACGGAACTTTTGTTGTTTTCTAGTCTGTGTTCCTAGTGTTTACCCCTGTCTCCCTGTTCAGACTCGTATTATTTCCCTTGCCTGGATTATCGCTCTCGTACCTGGATTATCTCTCTGCCTAGCCCCTTCGGATACTGTTCGCTGTCTACCGACCTTTGCTTGCCCTAGGATTACTCTTTGTCTTGTCCCTGCCATACCTGTTTGCCATTGCTCGACCCTGCCTGTATTTATGACCATGCCTGTAAATAAAAGCTTGCACTTGGATCCCCGTGTCTCACGTCTCGTCAGCCCTGTTACATAGTAAGGCCAGCAGGGGGTGCTCTCCCTGTGGTCTGTGTGGGTCCTAATGCCCCGGTATAGTGACGGGGACACTATACTGGCAAAAAGCACCGTCTTTCGGATGAGACGTTAAACCGAGGTCTTGACTCTCTGTGGTCATTAAAAATCCCATGGCACTTCTCGTAAAGAGTAGGGGTGTAACCCCGGCGTCCTGGCAAGATTCCCTCCACTTGCCCTTATCAATCATGGCCTCATAATAATCCCCATCCACTTGATTGGCTCTATGACTCTCTCTCCTCTCCACCTGTAGCTGGTGTGTGGTGAGCGCACTGGCGCCGTTGTCCTGTGGCTGCCGTCGCATCATCCAAGTGGATGCTGCACACTAGTGGTGGTTGAGGACTAAGGATGGATCTAAGCATCCATCCTTATGTATGGATGCTTAGATAGGTGTCGTATTCCTATAGGTAGATGGGGATCAGCTGAGAGTCAGCTGATGCGAGCTTGACTAACGTGACCTGCCAGAACTAACGCTACGCTTGATTTCTGAGAAAAATCAAGTTAAAGTTTTCTGAAGGTTCCAAAGCAAAATCACCAAGCAGTGTTCCATTGTTTCCTCCACTTCCTTCCTTAATATTAATAAATCTATTAATAGTCACAATATAGATTGTTTTATTTTATCTTTGTTATTAAAAATAAAAACAGATGCAAAAAACAACAATTGAACAAATATAAGGAAGAAACAAATAACCTAGTGCATTACTTTTTTTATTTTAAAAGTGACGTGACATACGGCCAAGTTTGGTGACCCATGCTCGGAGTTTGTGCTCTGCAATTAACCCATCCAAAGTGCACACACACAGCAGTGAACACACACCTGGAGCAGTGGGCAGCCATTTATGCTGCGGCGCCCGGGGAGCAGTTGGGGGTTTGGTGCCTTGCTCAAGGACACCTCAGTCGTGGTATTGAGGATGGAGAGAGCGCTGGACATTCACTCCCCCCACCTACAATTCCTGCCGGCCCGAGACTCGAACCCGCAACCTTTGGATTATATGTCCAACTCTCCAACTTTAGAGTCTTTTACATCTATACAAAAATATTAAATTAAGAAAACCAAATAATAAAATGTAAAAATCACTTCAGTGTGGTCATTACAAATAAATTACTTATTAAAACTACAAAAGCAGTTCAATCAAGAGCAGCGATTTTTTTTTTTTTGGTTAGATTAACATTGAGAAAGAAGATCTATATAATAAGACCTACTGTACTGCATGGATCTAATATAGTGTTACACCTCAGGGCCCGTATTCACAAAACATATTAAGGCTAAAAGTAGCTCCTAAGATTTAGGAGAAAATCTTAAAAATAGTGGGCGTGTCTGTCACGAATCCTGTCCATGCACTTCCGTTTGCTCACCACCAGATGTCGTCTTCTCTTTACATTTACTCTCACACCACACAGACTTTTACTCACTCCGGACTACAGTTCCCATGATCCATTGCACTGATTGCACATACACAGCTGAATCCATTTAGACACATAAAGCTTGCAAATGGATCTGCACGTCCAGGCCTAAATTTAGGACTCATACATTTTTGCTCTAAGAGTATTTCACAAAGCGTTTTAGCACTAAAACTAGGTCCTAAATCTGTGAAACGTTAGGAGTAGTGAAGAGGGCTCCTAAGACCAACTCACAACTATCCTAAAATGGCTGTTGCCAGCAATTTGCCTCAGAATATAAACATTTTAGAAACATTTGACGATAATGAGCCTTTAAAATGGTATCACCTTTAAGGTTTGGAGGTCATCCCAACTCCAAATTTTCCTTTGATTATATCCTTTTCATTAACCAGTTGGGAAATAAGTAACAGATGTTCTTGCTTCCAGTTTGTTTTTCTTTTACGTTTGCATGTCTTGCTATTCTACTCTGTTAATTAAAAGGTGGTTTATGTGCATCCGCTACAAGAAGCATACATGTCAGAGACTGACAATTATAAAACATTTGTTTAATTAGTGACACTTAGCCTGCATGTTAAAATCTCTATTTAAATGTGGCAATTAACATTATTTTTTAAACCTTTATTTGGATATGGCAACATAATATTGTGCTCTACAATATTTCTATGAATAAATCTCTGACAGAGACTATCAACCAATCACTGTGTGCATAGTTAATAAGCATGCTGACATCATCCATAGCAACGAGGTCAACCCCACTCTTACTCTGAGCTGAACACTTCTCTCTATTCCTTAGTAAAAGTTTGTCTCAGCAGCTTTGTGAATAGGTTTTAAGAGAAAACTCTTTGCTAAAAGATGTTTTCCCCAAAAGTTACTCAAAAGTTCACTTAAGACATAACAGATTATGTTTGCATGAATAGCCTACTTAAATACTGTAATTCTGTGTATACAGTATGTGTATGTATCGGGATCGTGTGCTGGCGGAAACACTGTTATGTGTGCGATTCATCAGTCAGCAGCAACACGAGAAGCAAGCAGAGACCAAAATTAACATTTTCCATTTTTTTGTCTGTAGCTCAAAATGAACCCGTGTGCGTTCCGATTCATTTTGCCAGCATGGGTCACATTTACTTTGACAACTGCCAATGGAACTATTTATAACCCATCCCAGTAGGGTTCGAATGGCATACGGTCCATCTCCATGACAATTTACAACTTCCCAGGTCTCAAGTAACCAATCAACAACTCTACGTCTGCTTGAATGTGTGGAATGTGAACAGCATCAAGATATGGCAACTCAGCCAAGTCCTCTTTCTTGACAATGTTATCTGGGCTTACAGGCATCTTGCTTTGTGTGTAAACTTCTGGTAGCCTCTAAAAGTCCTTGCCAGTGAGGCTTGAAATCTCCAAATTATTTATAACATACAGGTGCATCTCAATAAATTAGAATGTCGTGGAAAAGTTCATTTATTTCAGTAATTCAACTCAAATTGTGAAACTTGTGTATTAAATAAATTCAATGCACACAGACTGAAGTAGTTTAAGTCTTTGGATATTTTAATTGTGATGATTTTGGCTCACATTTAACAAAAACCCACCAATTCACTATCTCAACAAATTAGAATATGGTGACATGCCAATCAGCTAATCAACTCAAAACACCTGCAAAGGTTTCCTGAGCCTTCAAAATGGTCTCTCAGTTTGGTTCACTAGGCTACACAATCATGGGGAAGACTGCTGATCTGACAGTTGTCCAGAAGTAAGCTACAATCATTGTAAGCCACAAACATTAATTGCCAAAGAAGCTGGCTGTTCACAGAGTGCTGTATCCAAGCATGTTAACAGAAAGTTGAGTGGAAGGAAAAAGTGTGGAAGAAAAAGATGCACAACCAACCGAGAGAACCGCAGCCTTATGAGGATTGTCAAGCAAAATCCATTCAAGAATTTGGGTGAACTTCACAAGGAATGGACTGAGGCTGGGGTCAAGGCATCAAGAGCCACCACACACAGACGTGTCGAGGAATTTGGCTACAGTTGTCATATTCCTCTTGTTAAGCCACTCCTGAACCACAGACAATGTCAGAGGTGTCTTACCTGGGCTAAGCAGAAGAAGAACTGGACTGTTGCCCAGTGGTCCAAAGTCCTCTTTTCAGATGAGAGCAAGTTTTGTATTTCATTTGGAAACCAAGGTCCTAGAGTCTGGAGGAAGGGTGGAGAAGCTCATAGCCCAAGTTGCTTGAAGTCCAGTGTTAAGTTTCCACAGTCTGTGATGATTTGGGGTGCAATGTCATCTGCTGGTGTTGGTCCTATGTGTTTTTTTGAAAACCAAAGTCACTGCACCCGTTTACCAAGAAATTTTGGAGCACTTCACGCTTCCTTCTGCGGACCAGCTTTTTAAAGATGCCGATTTCATTTTCCAGCAGGATTTGGCACCTGCCCACACTGCCAAAAGCACCAAAAGTTGGTTAAATGACCATGGTGTTGGTGTGCTTGACTGGCCAGCAAACTCACCAGATCTGAACCCCATAGAGAATCTATGGGGTATTGTCAAGAGGAAAATGAGAAACAAGAGACCAAAAAATGCAGATGAGCTGAAGGCCACTGTCAAAGAAACCTGGGCTTCCATACCACCTCAGCAGCGCCACAAACTGATCACCTCCATGCCACGCCGAACTGAGGCAGTAATTAAAGCAAAAGGAGCCCCTACCAAGTATTGAGTACATATACAGTAAATGAACATACTTTCCAGAAGGCCAACAATTCACTAAAAATGTTTTTTTTTTTTTTTAAATTGGTTTTATGAAGTATTCTAATTTGGTGAGAGAGTGAATTGGTGGGTTTTTGTTAAATGTGAGCCAAAATCATCACAATTAAAATAACCAAAACCAAACTACTTCAGTCTGTGTGCACTGAATTTATTTAATACACGTTTCACAATTTGAGTTGAATTACTGAAATAAATGAACTTTTCCACGACATTCTAATTTATTGAGATGCACCTGTAGCTTGTGACTGTTGATTTGGGACTCGTTGTGAGCATTGAGATTTTTATCTTTCGTCCATTTAGATTTAACTTTCTCATCAAACTCTCTAAACAAAATGTAGAAGTACTGCCTGTATCCAAAAAAGCATAAGTCTGGATGAGTTTGTTGCTCAATGCAGACTTAACTTGTAAAACTTGTCACCAAAAACATCCTAGTGTTATGCACATACACTTCAAACAGAAAGTTGATAAAGCTGTTAACACAGATGGTAGTCACCATTACAGAAACAACTGCACCAACTGTAAACACACTTGAGTCTGCACAGGCGTGTAATCAGGGCTGGGAATAAACAGTGGCATTCTTCCTATTCTACGCCTTACACTCCTTGCTCCGATATCCAGTGTGCAGGCAGCCAAAGCAAACAGCTTTTTCCTTTAAAACGTTAACCTTTTCCTGTGCTTTGTCTTCTCAAACTGTTTACATTGTTATAGACAGTGATTTTGAGAACAAAACAGACAAGTGACAGGGTTACTCAGTCTGCTCTTAAATTGGTGAGTTGAATCTTCAGCCTTTGCCTTCATTTCCTTGGCTGTGTGTCTGTCAACATCAGTAACAGTAGTAAAGCTGTTACCTTTAAATTTCATCTTTGATAGATATTCTGTTTGTCCACATTCTTTGGCTTACTGATCATTCCTTTTTCCACATTCTGGATAAACCCAAATATTGGATCAGAGATGATTTTAACTTGGCATATCTTTGTAAAAAATACAAGCAATCTCCTTTGTTGTTTGTCTTGTCTTTGTGGCGGGCAATTTTGAGACACAAGCCCAAGTTTTACTATTAAGAAAATCTGACTACGCCACCCTAGGAATTAAACCCAGAGAAAATACTCAAAATTGGGTAATAAAGCACACAGGTTCGGTTCCCGGTTCGGTAAAGTATAAAAATACAAATGTTTATTAATACAAAATGGTTTAAAATGCTAGACACTAAAATCAACAAGAAACACTAAACCCCACTTCAAACAAAAGAAAACAAATTACAAAAGGAAAAAGGTAATAATACAAACCAACTTTATATCATAGATGCAAACTGCTCACCTTTCGGTGAAAACTCACCTTTTTGAGATCAAAATAGGTCACCTACGAGATTCATGCAGATCAGATTAGAAAGTGTTTTGATGGGGGGTATTTTTTTTACAGTACCATCACCGTTCAATACCCGGTTACAGTCAGCCGCTTTTAAATGCTTCTGTGTGTTTTTGTGTGTGTGCTCTGATTTAGACAAAACCACACATTTATTTACAATGTGCTTTTGCAGTGTTGAGTATTATAGCCAATAACAGGCATCTCTGTTGAAAGCAATGACCAGTCAGAGGTGTTTTCTGGTTAGTCAGAATCCGCTCTGAGCTCATTTTTGTTTTCTTAAGTAGAGTGATACATGCTCACAGATCTACCTATTATAATGAGAGAGCGCATACACGGTGTAAATAAGAGATTGATTGTGTAGTTAGTCATTGATTATATCATTAATAATGACGGTCTGGCCAGAGAACAGTGTGAAACACGAGAGAACTGTGACCGCACCGATCAGGACTGTACTTGTTCATAAAAACTACTTAGTGGATTTGACAGATCCACACAGATTTAGACAGATTTGTGAACAATATTTGAGAGAAATAGGCCTTTTGTGTACATAGAAAAGTCTTCGATCTTTGAGTTCAGCTCATGAAAATGGGGCAAAAACAAAAGTACTGCCTGTATCCAAAAAGCATAAGTCTGGATGAGTTTGTTGCTCAATGCAGACTTAACTTGTAAAACTTGTCACCAAAACATCCTAGTGTTATGCACATACACTTCAAACAGAAAGTTGATAAAGCTGTTAACACAGATGGTAGTCACCATTACAGAAACAACTGCACCAACTGTAAACACACTTGAGTCTGCACAGGCGTGTAATCAGGGCTGGGAATAAACAGTGGCATTCTTCCTATTCTACGCCTTACACTCCTTGCTCCGATATCCAGTGTGCAGGCAGCCAAAGCAAACAGCTTTTTCCTTTAAAACGTTAACCTTTTCCCTGTGCTTTGTCTTCTCAAACTGTTTACATTGTTATAGACAGTGATTTTGAGAACAAAACAGACAAGTGACAGGGTTACTCAGTCTGCTCTTAAATTGGTGAGTTGAATCTTCAGCCTTTGCCTTCATTTCCTTGGCTGTGTGTCTGTCAACATCAGTAACAGTAGTAAAGCTGTTACCTTTAAATTTCATCTTTGATAGATATTCCGTTTGTCCACATTCTTTGGCTTACTGATCATTCCTTTTTCCACATTCTGGATAAACCCAAATATTGGATCAGAGATGATTTTAACTTGGCATATCTTTGTAAAAAATACAAGCAATCTCCTTTGTTGTTTGTCTTGTCTTTGTGGCGGGGCAATTTTGAGACACAAGCCCAAGTTTTTACTATTAAGAAAATCTGACTACGCCACCCTAGGAATTAAACCCAGAGAAAATACTCAAAAATTGGGTAATAAAGCACACAGGTTCGGTTCCCGGTTCGGTAAAGTATAAAAATACAAATGTTTATTAATACAAAAATGGTTTAAAATGCTAGACACTAAAATCAACAAGAAACACTAAACCCCACTTCAAACAAAAGAAAACAAATTACAAAAGGAAAGGTAATAATACAAACCAACTTTATATCATAGATGCAAACTGCTCACCTTTCGGTGAAAACTCACCTTTGAGATCAAAATAGGTCACCTACGAGATTCATGCAGATCAGATTAGAAAGTGTTTTGATGGGGGTATTTTTTACAGTACCATCACCGTTCAATACCCGGTTACAGTCAGCCGCTTTTAAATGCTTCTGTGTGTTTTTGTGTGTGTGTTCTGATTTAGACAAAACCACACATTTATTTACAATGTGCTTTTGCAGTGTTGAGTATTATAGCCAATAACAGGCATCTCTGTTGAAAGCAATGACCAGTCAGAGGTGTTGTTAGTCAGAATCCTCTGAGCTCATTTTTGTTTTCTTAAGTAGAGTGATACATGCTCACAGATCTACCTATTATAAGAGAGCATACACGGTGTAAATAAGAGATTGATTAGTTAGTCATTGATTATATCATTAATAATGACGGTCTGGCCAGAGAACAGTGTGAAACACGAGAGAACTGTAAAGTGCATCTGATGTATTGAAAATATTTTATATAATTAGACCTTCTAAAATATTGAATGCATGTAATAAGCACAAGATGATATGTTGTGATCTGTTTTATGTGATCACAGAGATTTCTTAAATGCACCACACAGTATTTCTTCATTAAACTTATGTATTTGCTCAAAGCTTCAAAAAACACTCAGTGAATCAACAATTATAAGAACATAATTTTGTTTCACTGACATCTATGTTAGATGACTCAAAAAGGAGAACACATCATTTAAAATGTCTTTCAGTCTCATTAAACATAGCAAATAACACAACACAGAAGAACATTAAAAATGCTATGAGTGTTATGAGATACCTGTCTATGTATGCTGCTTTTAGCAGAATGGACAATCACAAGATTATTTCAAAATACATAATAGTGGCGAATATAATGAGACATGTTATACTCACAGAAAATTCAAAATTTGTATTGTTCAACAATATTGCTATTTCATCTTAATGTTTTCAGAATGAAGGCTATAATGCAAGTTGTCAGAGCACAGGCTCAAACATTCAAGATCTGTTCAAACTGTTTGAAATTTTAATGGGTTAAAATAAAAATGTCTATATTTTCATAAATTTAATAAACCATTACAAAACTGTTCTTAGCAATTACTTTATCTTAATTTTTTAATGTATTGATAAAATTTCTCAAGTTATCACACATAACTGAAGTACAAACACTATATTAGTTATTCACTTTCATCATGATATAATGTCTCAATAAGGATTGTGTATGCATTTACACAAAATTTCTTAATGATTTTGAGTTAAAAGATTTTTCATACTTTGTGCTCAAATCACAATAAAAGCAAACATGAAAACAATAAAAGTTTGATATTTATCCAGCTAGAACCTGTTCTTTTTCATAGTATATATTACATAGAAAATGAACCATAAAAATACAGTTGTATGAGCACTAAGAGTAATAAAGTATTGTCTTTTTGCTGAAAAAATAGCACAACTTTAGTTTAGTTTTTGTTTCACTTAAGTGAATAAAATGATAATGTTTTTTATAATAAATCTCAATTTGAATGTATGAGTAAGATACAGTCATATAGAATTTAAACATGTATTTTTGAATTTGTTTTCTAATTTTTTTAATTTTTATGTATTCATTAATAAAATAACCTTTAACGAATTTTCAACACAATGTAGAGTATGATAATAAAGGTTATAAATAATAAAGTTTATATATGACAAAACTGGAGTTTGCATTTTCAATGATAAGTATCCTATGTTAACAAACAATTATATGTATATGAAATAAAACAAAAATAATAATACAATGAGGAACCAGGAAAAATGAGAGTTATATAAATAGAAAAAAGTATTTTTCACACTATCAGAACAAAGTGTCTCAGACATAAAGAAAAACCACCACAAGGAGGAAGAACAGTCTATAATTGAAATATAAATGACTACAAAAGTATGAACATTCTAATGAAGCAACCTCAAAAGTGCTAATACCAGACAGAAATAAAAAAAACAATGCTTAGAAGGATCAACATTGGTCAGGAATTACAAAACAACTTGATCAGTGTATGATCACATATCTATGCATTATAGTGCTGATCACATGCAACAAAAAATAAACCCACAGAATTGAAAAAATTAAATGTGTCAAACAAAGAAAAAGGAAACAACATTTATTTATATCGATGTAAGAAAGTTCCATGATAAGAAAAATAAGTTTTATTCAACATTTGATGACAAACAATTTTTCACGCCTAAAACCAAACAATCAGTAAAAATTCTCAGCAAACTGAAAAGGAGATTATAATCATAAATTTTATAATTATACACTGAACAAAATTATAAACGCAACACTTTTTTGCCCCATTTTTCATGAGCTGAACTCAAAGATCTAAGACTTTTTCTATGTACACAAAAGGCCTATTTCTCTCAAATATTGTTCACAAATCTGTCTGTTAGTGAGCACTTCTTTTGCCGAGATAATCCATCCACCTCAGGTGTGGTATATCAAGATGCTGATTAGACAGCATGATTATTGCACAGGTGTGGCCACAAAAGCCACTCTAAATGTGCAGTTTTATCACACAGCACAATGCCACAGATGTCGCAAGTTTTGAGGGAGCAATTGGCATGCTGACTGCAGGAATGTCCACCAGAGCTGTTGCCCGTGAATTGAATGTTCATTTTCTACCATAAGCCGCCTCCAAAGGTTTCAGAGAATTTGGCAGTACATCCAACCGCCTCACAACCGCAGACCACAAAAACACACCAGCCCAGGACCTCCACATCCAGCATCTTCACCTCCAAGATCGCCTGAGACCAGCCACCCGGACAGCTGCAACAATCGGTTTGCATAACCAAAGAATTTCTGCACAAACTGTCAGAAACCGTCTCAGGGAAGCTCATCTGCATGCTCGTCCTCATCGGGTCTCGACCTGACTGCAGTTTGTCGTCAGAACCGACTTGAGGGGCAAATGCTCACATTCGATGGCGCCTGGCACTTTGGAGAGTGTTCTCTTCACGGATGAATCCCGGTTTTCACTGTACAGGGCAGATGGCAGACGTGTGGGTGAGCGGTTTGTTGATGTCAACGAGGATCGAGTGGCCCATGGTGGCATGGTATGGCAGGCGATGTTATGGACAACGAACACAGGTGCATTTATTGATGGCATTTTGAATGCACAGAGATATGTGATTTGAGATCCTGAGGCCCATTGTTGTGCCATTCATCCACGACCATCACCTCATGTTGCAGCATGATAATGCATGTTGCAAGGATCTGTACACAATTCCAAGCTGAAAACATCCCAGTTCTTGCATGGCCAGCACACTCGCCGGACATGTCACCCATTGAGCATGTTTGGGATGCTCTGATCACAGATACAGTTCCAGTTCCTGCCAATATCCAGCAACTTCACAGCCATTGAAAAGGAGGGACCAACATTCAGGCCACAATCAACAACCTGATCAACTATGAAAGGAGATGTGTTGAGACATGAGGCAAAATGGTCACACCAGATACCACTGGTTTTGGACCCCCAATACAGTAAAACTGAGACGGTTTCTGACAGTTTGTGCAGAAATTTTGGTTATGAAAACAACAGCAGCTGTCTGGCTGGTCTCAGACATCTTGGAGGTGAAGATGCTGGATGTGGAGGTCCTGGGCTGGTGTGTTACACGTGGTCTGCGGTTGTGAGGCCTTGATGTACTGCCAAATTGAACGCCTTTAGACGGCTTATGGTAGAGAAACAACATTCAATTCACGGCCAGCTCTGTGGACATTAGTCAGCATGCCAATTGCACGTCAAAACTTACATCTGTGGCATTGTGCGTGAAAAGTACATTTTAGAGTGGTTTTTGTGGAGCTGGCACATTGTGCATGTTAATCAGATCGATATGCCACACCTGTGAGGATGGAGTATCTCGCAAAGGAGAAGTTCATCAACACAGATTTAGCCAGATTTGCAATATAAATAGTTTGGTAAAGTTCATCTATTCAGTTCATATGGGCAAAACAAAGTGTTAGTATAATTTGTTCAGAAACATGTCTAATATGACAAAGAGGCATGAATACTTTTGGCTGTTTATAAACGACAATCTGGATATATCAACATATTTTTGATTAACAGAAACATATTACAAACAGAAATTAAACATTCACATTAAGCCAGTTAGATCTCAGAACAATAAGTTGTAGAAATGCCAATAACATGTTAAACATCACTTGACAGCACCATAAAAAAGAATTACATACTTATAATAATTTTACAGCTAGTTTTTTTCAGATGGCGACAAGACCAAAGAAAAACAGGTATTTTGATTCACAACTCACTAATTGAAGCATTAGCAATTCACATTTATAGAATATTAGAACCACATTGAAAACACACTGGAAAGCTACATTCATCTGCAAGACTATTAACTTGATCAAGAGTAAGAAGAAATGTGGAAACAGAATGAAACATCAAATTTAATCAGATTCTTATGACAGAGAACAATCGCTGTTGTGTCACCAGAGGCAGTGTCTACGAAACTGAAAGTGACAGCGAGCGCTTTTTGAGTGATCAGATTTCTGTCTCACTTTTGACAACAAACATTAAAAATCACCGATCCAAGCCGCTTTGCTCAAAACAACAACAACGTCCCATTTCTTCAGAATATCAACTGTGGTTAAACAGCAGTGAAGAAAACTCGCAGTATCTCGGCTCCCTTCCGTAGAAGACGATGAGCAATGCCCTCCTGGTCGACCACAGACGCGCAGTTCAGTTTCTCAGCGATCAGGATCAGTTAAAACTCACAACAGCACAAGCTCGGTCCACTTGGGTAAAGTTGGTGTTATATTTGCACATTCACAATATTCACACATTTCTGCATTCAATAACTTTCTAATTATATGTGCAATAAAGTTATTTTTGCCAATTCTAATCAGCGACATCATTGTCAACCTACTACATTTTTTTCACAATCGATCAACATGGCCAAGTATTGTTTTAATGTCATACTTGTGAATGTCCGCTGAATGTCCGATGTAGTTAACAAAGTAATTGAATGCAATAGTCCGAATGTGCGAATATAAAACCAACTTCACCCAAGTGCTCGGTCCAGCTTCTCATCAGCTCACCTCGACGCTTGTCTAATGCTGTTCACATTTACTCAAAGAAGTCGCAAAACTAACTTTTTTCTTTTTCACTTCACTTCCAGTCTCAGTTAAAAAAAAAAAAAAACCTTAAATATAAAAGTCTTTAAATACCTCCACATTTGCAATTCAGTTAATTCATGAAAGCTTTTCAGCTTTGTGTTGAAGATGTAACAGGACTAGGTGATTGACAGCAGTGTTTGCCTCTCAGCGAGTAGTATCTTCTATTTAAAGGCCGATTGGTTGTTACCTGGGATGCACGTCCGTTTCCCCTTTGTTTGCCTGTGTTGACGGTGGCTGTAGGTAAGCGCTATCTTTTAATAGGCGGTGATTTGGAAACTGTTGGGGTGTGCATAACTTTAAATCGTGTTTGTTAATCTTAGTGCAGATTTTTGTTCTGGTGCTGATGCCTTTTCGGTGCTGCTTAGTGGATTTGATGACTGTTTGCCTCTCAGGTATATGTATTTTTAAGAGCTCGTTGTATAGGGCTAGTATGTTTATGTGGGCTTAACATTTTGTCGCATGCTAAATAGGCATGATTTCCTGTATCCCATTGTGCTATCGGTGGGCATAACTGTGACAAACCCGTGCCTATAAAGCGTTCTATCTGGCGTGATATCCTGATGGTAAGTGTTTAAACGCAACTACACTGAACAAAATTATGAACGCAACACTTTTGTTTTTGCCCCCATTTTTCATGAACTGAACTCAAAGATCGAAGACTTTTTTTCTATGTACACAAAAGGCCTATTTCTCTCAAATATTGTTCACAAATCTGGCTAAATCTGTGTTAGTGAGCACTTCTCCTTTGCCGAGATACTCCATCCACCTCACAGGTGTGGCATATCAAGATGCTGATTAGACAGCATGATTATTGCACAGGAGTGCCTTAGGCTGGCCACAAAAAGGCCACTCTAAAATGTGCACTTTTTATCACACAGCACAATGCCACAGATGTCGCAAGTTTTGAGGAGTGCAATTGGCATGCTGACTGCAGGAATGTCCACCAGAGCTGTTGCCCGTGAATTGAATGTTCATTTCTCTACCATAAGCCGTCTCCAAAGGCGTTTCAGAGAATTTGGCAGTACATCCAACCGCCTCACAACCGCAGACCACGTGTAACCACACCAGCCCAGGACCTCCACATCCAGCATCTTCACCTCCAAGATCGCCTGAGACCAGCCACCCGGACAGCTGCTGCAACAATCGGTTTTCATAACCAAAGAATTTCTGCACAAACTGTCAGAAACCGTCTCAAGTTTTACTGTATTGGGGGTCCGAAAACCAGTCAGTATCTGGTGTGACCACCATTTGCCTCATGTATCTCAACACATCTCCTTTGCATAGAGTTGATCAGGTTGTTGATTGTGGCCTGTGAATGTTGGTCCACCTTTTCAATGGCTTTGTGAAGTTGCTGGATATTGGCAGGAACTGGAACACACTGTCGATACGATCCAGAGCATCCCAAACATGCTCAATGGGTGACATGTCCGGCGAGTGTGCTGGCCATGCAAGAACTGGGATGTTTTCAGCTTCCAGGAATTGTGTACAGATCCTTGCAATGTGGGGCCGTGCATTATCATGCTGAACATGAGGTGATGGTCGCATGAATGGCACAACAATGGGCCTCAGGATCTCGTCACGGTATCTCTGTGCATTCAAAATGCCATCAATTAAATGCACCTGTGTTCGCTGTCTATAACATACGCCTGCCCATACCATAACCCCACCGCCACCATGGGCCACTCGATCCACAACGTTGACATCAGCAAACCGCTCACCCACACGACGCCATACACGCTATCTGCCATCTGCCCTGTACAGTGAAAACCGGATTCATCCATGAAGAGAACACCTCTCCAAAGTGCCAGACGCCATCGAATGTGAGCATTTGCCCACTCAAGTCGGTTACGACGACAAACTGCAGTCAGGTCGAGACCCCAATGAGGACGACGAGCATGCAGATGAGCTTCCCTGAGACGGTTTCTGACAGTTTGTGCAGAAATTCTTTGGTTATGAAAACCGATTGTTGCAGCAGCTGTCCGGGTGGCTGGTCTCAGACGATCTTGGAGGTGAAGATGCTGGATGTGGAGGTCCTGGGCTGGTGTGGTTACATGTGGTCTGCGGTTGTGAGGCCGGTTGGATGTACTGCCAAATTCTCTGAAACGCCTTTGGAGACGGCTTATGGTAGAGAAATGAACATTCAATTCACGGGCAACAGCTGTGGTGGACATTCCTGCAGTCAGCATGCCAATTGCACGCTCCCTCAAAACTTGCGACATCTGTGGCATTGTGCTGTGTGATAAAACTGCACATTTTAGAGTGGCCTTTTATTGTGGCCTTACACCTGTGCAATAATCATGCTGTCTGATCAGCATCTTGATATGCCACACCTGTGAGGTGGATGGAGTATCTCGGCAAAGGAGAAGCACTCACTAACACAGATTTAGACAGATTTGTGAACAATATATGAGAGAAATAGGCCTTTTGTGTTCATAGAAAAGTCTTAGATCTTTGAGTTCAGCTCATGAAAATGGGGCAAAAACAAAAGTGTTGCTTATAATTTTGTTCAGTGTATAATTGGGAGTGGGGACAATATTATGATTAGTAACGTCTCCTTTGTGTTTGCTGTAGGATTCTCCTCTCGTTCTATGTTGTGATTGTTTGCTGCTGTTTTAGCGCTGTTAAAGAGCTGCTGTTTATACAGCCATGCAGACACTGTCGTCACCATTAATTAAAGGGACTGCTCATCTGTTTCTTATCATGCCGTTTTAGTGCCCTGTTTCTCTTTTCTGGCCTGTTATGGGAGGCTTGACCATCTCTTTTCGTTTATATAGGAGATAAAACTGGCCTCTGTTTCCTTTTTCTTTGTTTGACACATTTAACTTTTTTTTTTTCTTTTACCTTTAATTCTGTGGTGTTTGTAGTTTTTGTTGCATGTGATCAGTCATCTATTAATGCAACTGGACTTGTATGTGATCATTTACATCTGATTTCAAGTTGTTTTGTAATCTCAGGTGACCAACTGTTTGATCCTTCTAATGTTTCATTGTTTTTCCCTCCTTATTTCTGTCTGGTATTGATACCCACTTTTGTGAGGAGTTGCTTCATTAGTAATGTTCATATTGCATTGTGCCTCAAGTCCATTTTTATAGTTTCTAATTTTATAGACTGTTCTTCCTCCTTGTGGTGGTGGTTCTTCTTTATCGTGTGCGGCGTTACACTTTGAGTGTCTGATAGTGTGAACAAAGTGCATGGTGGTGTGTGCGTGGAAGTGTGCTCTTGTAAAACCAAACTCTTCATTGTTTCCTGCCGTTGGGAGCCTCAGCCCTGCTGGTATTATTTATTTTTATTTTGTTTTACATATACATATAATTGTTACATGTATATAATCAGGGATGCAAACTTATCACGGGTGAAAAAGGTGACAAAGACGCAACCAAAAAAAAAAAAAAACTTATTTTTAAATGTATAAGTATAAATACTTATACATTATTTTATAGCCTTTATTATCTTATAACTCTACAATTGTGTTGTAAAATTCACGTTAAAGGTTCGCTTTTCATTAATGGAGATGACATGAAAAAATGTGCCAAAAATCCTGGAGGAAAACAAACCTTTAACATAACAATTACATGAATTTACAATTATATCCAGTAGATGGCTGCAGAGGATCACTCATTAGCTCAGTTGCCATTTCCACCCCTTCTTGCTTTAGGATTTATTATAAAAATACTATTATAACACATTTTAGTACTGTACTTAAGTAGAATAGCAAGTAAACTAGAAGCTAAAGTTAGTGAACTAACTTTGATGTTGGCTTGGCAGAAGAGACAGAGTACTTGTATGTCCAGCGCTCTTGAGCTGCCCCGCTGCAAGAAACATACAACAGTATTTTTCTATGGACCCTTGCTATTTTCTATGCTAATAAAAAGCCTACTAGGCTATGACAACAGCTTCAACAGAGTTGGCTAGCTGGATGCGAAATAGGTCATGCCTTTTATTGTTTTCCCTGTTTGCTATTTAAAAGTCCTGTCACCGGCGTTGCCAGGGCAACGACACAGAAGGTGACTGAAACAATGCGGTTTAACTCAAGGCGATCATCGGGGTCCAAGCACAATGGTTTGTGTAGATGATGCAGTTACACAATGGACGCCTTATGTGAGTACTATTATATGCACGATATGAAAGTAGATAACTAATATAGTGTCCCTTGGACGTACATTCAGTTATGTGTGATAACTTGAGAAATATATTGTCAATACCATTAAAATTAAGATAAAGTAATGGTGTCTAGGAGATGACAGTTTTTGCTACTATATTGGGCTTTATTAAAATTTATGAAAATATAATGAATTTATATGCATTTTTATTTAGTCACTTAAACATTTTCAAACAGTTTGAACAGATCTTGAATGATTTGATGTCCTGTAGCTCCCTCGACAACATTAGCATTATAGCCTTCATCTCTGAACAACATTAAGATGAAATGGTCAATATTGTTTGAACAATTACAAATGTTTGAATGTTTACAAATGTGAGATATAAACGAATGTTCTCGATTATATTCGCCAAGCTATTATGTATTTTGAAATAATCTTGTATGTGATTGTCCATTCTAGCTGAGAAGCCCGAACGCACTCCAGGAGCGATCGAGACAGAATATCTCATAAGCACTCATAAGCACGTATTTTACCTCTTCAATATGTTCTTCTAAGTGTGTTGTGTTGATTTGCTGGAGTGTTTAATGTAGAAGGCTGTAAGAGACATTTAAATGATGTGTTCTGAAGCCTTTTTGTCCATTCGACTGCTGAGCGATGCGAGGAGATGTCAGTGAAACAAAGAATTATGTTCTTATAATTGTTTTCTGTAAATTCACTGGAGTGTTTTCCTTCAGAAGGCTTTAAGACGAGCAAATACATAAGTTTAATGAAGAGACGCTGCAGTGAGCTCGCGATCTCAGAAATCTGACGCAAGGCTTTTTCACACTAAAACAGATCACAAACACCTGGATTCAGCTCTTGTTGTGTTCTTATGGGTGGATTACATGCATTCGCCGGAATATTTTATTTGAAAAGGCTCTAAAACAAGTAGAAATGCTGTAGTTTTTATGAACACGTACAGACTGCACTCCTGCGGTCACAGTTCTCTCGTGTTTCACACTGTTCTCTGGCCAGACCGTCATTATTAATGATATAATCAATGACTAACTACACAATCAATCTCTTATTTACACCGTGTATGCGCTCTCTCATTATAATAGGTAGATCTGCGAGCATGTATCACTCTACTTAAGAAAACAAAAATGAGCTCAGAGCGGATTCTGACTAACCAGAAAACACCTCTGACTGGTCATTGCTTTCAACAGAGATGCCTGTTATTGGCTATAAACTCAACACTGCAAAAGCACATTGTAAATAAATGTGTGGTTTTGTAATTCTAAATCAGAGCACACACAAAAAAACACACAGAAGCATTTAAAAGCGGCTGACTATAACCGGGTATTGAATGGTGATGGTACTGTAAAAAAAAAATATAACCCCTCAAAACACTTTCTAATCTGATCTGCATGAATCTCGTAGGTGACCTATTTTGATCTCAAAAGGTGAGTTTTACCGAAAGGTAAGCAGTTTGCATCTATGATATAAAGTTGGTTTGTATTATTACCTTTTTCCTTTTGTAATTTGTTTTCTTTTGTTTGAAGTGCGGTTTAGTGTTTCTTGTTGATTTTAGTGTCTAGCATTTTAAACCATTTTGTATTAATAAACATTTGTATTTTTATACTTTACCGAACCTGTGTGCTTTATTACCCAATTTTTGAGTATTTTCTCTGGGGTTAATTCCTAGGGTGGCGTAGTCAGATTTTCTTAATAGTAAAACTCGGCATGTGTCTCAAAATTGCACCGCCCGCCACAAAGACACGACAAACAACAAAGGAGATTGTATTTTTACAAAGATATGCCAAGTTAAAATCATCTCTGATCCAATATTTGGGTTTATCCAGAATGTGGAAAAAGGAATGATCAGTAAGCCAAAGAATGTGGACAAACAGAATATCTATCAAAGATGAAATTTAAAGGTAACAGCTTTACTACTGTTACTGATGTTGACAGACACACAGCCAAGGAAATGAAGGCAAAGGCTGAAGATTCAACTCACCAATTTAAGAGCAGACTGAGTAACCCTGTCACTTGTCTGTTTTGTTCTCAAAATCACTGTCTATAACAATGTAAACAGTTTGAGAAGACAAAGCACAAGGAATAAGGTAAGCTTTTTAAAGGCTGCCTGCACACTGGATATCGGAGCAAGGAGTGTGCAAGGTGTTTAACTTGTACTGGAAGAATAGGAAGAATGCCACTGTTTATTCCCAGCCCTGATTACACGCCTGTGCAGACACAAGTGTGTTTACAGTTGGTGCAGTTGTTTCTGTAATGGTGACTACCATCTGTGTTAACAGCTTTATCAACTTTCTGTTTGAAGTGTATGTGCATAACACTAGGATGTTTTTGGTGACAAGTTTTGCAAGTTAAGTCTGCATTGAGCAACAAACTCATCCAGACTTATGCTTTTTTGGATACAGGCAGTACTTCTACATTTTGCTCAGAGAGTTTGATGAGAAAGTTAAATCTAAATGGACGAAAGATAAAAATCTCAATGCTCACAATGAGTCCCAAATCAACGGTCACAAGCTTCAGGTGCATCTCAATAAATTAGAATGTCGTGGAAAAGTTCATTTATTTCAGTAATTCAACTCAAATTGTGAAACGTGTATTAAATAAATTCAGTGCACACAGACTGAAGTAGTTTGGCTTTGGTTATTTTAATTGTGATGATTTTGGCTCACATTTAACAAAAACCCACCAATTCACTCTCAACAAATTAGAATACTTCATAAGACCAATAAAAAACAAAAACAAAACATTTTTTGTGAATTGTTGGCCTTCTGGAAAGTATGTTCATTTACTGTATATGTACTCAATACTTGGAAGGGGCTCCTTTTACTTTAATTACTGCCTCAGTTCGGCGTGGCATGGAGGTGATCAGTTTGTGGCGCTGCTGAGGTGGTATGGAAGCCCAGGTTTCTTTGACAGTGGCCTTCAGCTCATCTGCATTTTTTGGTCTCTTGTTTCTCATTTTACTCTTGACAATACCCCATAGATTCTCTCTGGGGTTCAGATCTGGTGAGTTTGCTGGCCAGTCAAGCACACCAACACCATGGTCATTTAACCAACTTTTGGTGCTTTTGGCAGTGTGGGCAGGTGCCAAATCCTGCTGGAAAATGAAATCAGCATCTTCAAAAGCTGGTCAGCAGAAGGAAGCATGAAGTGCTCCAAAATTTCTTGGTAAACAGGTGCAGTGACTTTGGTTTTCAAAAAAACACAATGGACCAACACCAGCAGATGACATTGCACCCCAAATCATCACAGACTGTGGAAACTTAACACTGGACTTCAAGCAACTTGGGCTATGAGTTCCTCCAGACTCAAGGACCTTGGTTTCCAAATAAAATACAAAACTTGCTCTCATCTGAAAAGAGGAATTTGGACCACTGGGCAACAGTCCAGTTCTTCTTCTGCTTAGCCCAGGTAAGACGCCTCTGACGTTGTCTGTGGTTCAGGAGTGGCTTAACAAGAGGAATACGACAACTGTAGCCAAATTCCTTGACACGTCTGTGTGTGGTGGCTCTTGATGCCTTGACCCCAGCCTCAGTCCATTCCTTGTGAAGTTCACCCAAATTCTTGAATGGATTTTGCTTGACAATCCTCATAAGGCCTCAACTTTCTGTTAACATGCTTGGATACAGCACTCTGTGAACAGCCAGCTTCTTTGGCAATGAATGTTTGTGGCTTACCCTCCTTGTGAAGGGTGTCAATGATCGTCTTCTGGACAACTGTCAGATCAGCAGTCTTCCCCATGATTGTGTAGCCTAGTGAACCAAACTGAGAGACCATTTTGAAGGCTCAGGAAACCTTTGATTAGCTGATTGGCATGTCACCATATTCTAATTTGTTGAGAGTGAATTGGTGGGTTTTTGTTAAATGTGAGCCAAAATCATCACAATTAAAATAACCGAAGACTTAAACTACTTCAGTCTGTGTGCACTGAATTTATTTAATACACAAGTTTCACAATTTGAGTTGAATTACTGAAATAAATGAACTTTTCCACGACATTCTAATTTATTGAGATGCACCTGTATGTTGTAAATAATTTGGAGATTTCAAGCCTCACTGGCAAGGACTTTTAGAGGCTACCAGAAGTTTACACACAAAGCAAGATGCCTGTAAGCCCAGATAACATTGTCAAGAAAGAGGACTTGGCTGAGTTGCCATATCTTGATGCTGTTCACATTCCACACATTCAAGCAGACGTAGAGTTGTTGATTGGTTACTTGAGCACTGGGAAGTTGTAAACTGTCATGGAGATGGACCGTATGCCATTCGAACCCTACTGGGATGGGTTATAAATAGTTCCATTGGCAGTTGTCAAAGTAAATGTGACCCATGCTGGCAAAATGAGTCGGAACGCACACAGGTTAATTTTGAGCTACAGACAAAAAAAATATAAAATGTCGATTTTGGTCAAATGTCAGGTGCTGAAATCTCTGCTTGCTTCTCGTGTTGCTGCTGACTGATGAATCGCACACATAACGGTGTTTCCGCCAGCACACGATCCCGACACATATACATACTGTATACACAGAATTACAGTATTTAAGTAGGCTATTCATGCAAACATAATCTGTTATGTCTTAAGTTAACTTTTGAGTAACTGTTGGGGAAAACATCTGGGCCCGTATTCACGAACCATTTTATCTTACCACTAAGAGTTCTCCTAAATAGCAGTAAAAGTTTTTAGCAAAGAGTTTCTCTTAAAACCTATTCACAAAGCTGCTGAGACAAACTTTTACTAAGGAATAGAGAGAAGTCTTAAGCTCAGAGTAAGAATGGGGTTGACCTCGTTGCTATGGATTAGGGGTGTGCAGCGGAGCCATTATTTGTATCTGTTTCTGTATCTGTGACAATATCAAAATTATCTGTATCTGTATCTGTATTCGGATAGATCCGGAAGTGGGCGTGGCTTAAACAGGAAGTTCGTCAAATTACATGAAAATGCCATTTTAAATGCAAATCTGTTATATTCGTAGTTTTCATTTGACAAATATGCCTGGTATAACTAAAGAAAGTATTATTTTTTATTAAAATTATAACTGTAAATATCTTCAATTTAAAATATATTCTATTTAAAATTTTCCAGTGAAACTTTCTGTACAAATTTGACAAGAGACAAGCATCCATAATCTTAAATAAGAGCACTAGTAGAAAAAAGAAATAGAAATGGAAAGAAAGTGTTCAGTAGCCTATCATAGCAGAATGACAATAAAGCTGGCTTGAACTTTGAGTAACTTAGATCATGTGTTGCGGGAGTCTGTGATCATTTACGAGTTTTTTTTAATCAACAGAGCGCAACAAATAATTTGGACCCTCCAAAAGCCTTGATCAAACATCGCTTTTCTTCGTCTTGTATAATTAAATGTAATGTCATTCACAAAAAGGGCAAATGTAATGCGTTTTTACACTCATTCACTTTACACATCCAGGCCCATAGCCAGCTATGAGGTCCAGACCTCCGTAAATGTTTCATGTTCAAAAATAACATTTGAAAACCTTATGAAAAATTATTTAAAATCATGTCGCTGAATAAATTCATGTGGCTGACTCGCAGCAGCTGCGAAACGCAGGAGGGGCTTGGCGCAAGTGCAGCCTCCACTCTGCTCCATGTTGCCAGATCTAGTTATTTTAAGCTTTCGCTGGACTTGTTTTAATACTTAACCCTTATAAGGCCTTTGGGGTCAGTATGACCCCAATCGACTTTTCTTTAGTTAATAAATATGTTTCCCTTCATCTCAATGGAATAAGATTTTGTTACTTTTCAAAAATTTGTATCTGTATTCACATAAAAAAAAGGGCTTGATTCGGTTGTTCTGAAGGTATGTAATTTTTTAAATAAATTAATAAATCCAGCATAAGTCTGAAAATTTTCACACAGAAATGAAGGCCTGGTACTAGATCACAAATGCAATGTAGAAAAGACATGCTCACTCACACGCACACGCACACGCGCACACACACACACAAAAACACACGTGTGACTGCAACAAAGAGCATTTTTTATAGAATTTGGCAAATAAAATCAATAAATTCTGCATAAATCTGAAAATGTCCACACAAAAAAATTAAAGCCTGATACTAGAGCACAAATGCAATGTGGAACGAGCATACTCACTTACATACGTACACACACACACACGAACACACACACTCTCTCTTACACACATACCCAGCATTCATATCTGCTTATTGCAGTTGTTGTTTTTTAGTTTAGTTTATTTTTTTTTATTTATTTATTTTTTTTATTTACATTTCTGCAAATTTATGTGGCATTATTGCAAAAACGGGCTCTTCAAAATACATCAAACCACAAAAACTAATTCTAAACTTTGGCAAAAATACTGTTTTTAATGTATTTTATAATGTTTCGATATATACTTACAAAATATATATCAGAAAAGTTGTGAGAGGAGCAGTTGACCACTTTCAGAAAAATGAATGGCTCTCTATGGGCCTCTGCTGGATATATATGGTCATTACACTATTCTTTCAAAAACTGTGATTTCTACAAGTTTTTCTCTAACCACCAGATGGCAGAATTGTACACCTAACACCTACATCAATATCCAGAAACGATTTAAATTCAATTTAGATAATCATTTAAGAGATTTATTCATAATAATTTAATATTTCTCATGCAAGCTAATGGTGTAGTTGAGGATTTTTGTGGTAAACAGGTACAAAAGTACTTCATATCTCCCAAAACACAGCATTAATGTATAGATGAGAAGTAAACAAAAAAATGATATATTATTTGTATATCATTAAAATGTATTTTTTTACAATTACACTAAAGGTCTTTAGTGTAAACAGGAAATGGGATGCTTATGAGGGTTAATGTAACAGCGTTAATAAAGTAATTAGGGCATTAATAAAGTGGGAGGATGAAGGTGGAGGTTAGAGATTATGTTTCCTATTTGCAAAATACAAGATTTAAACTTATTGTGGTGCATTTGTCAGGAGATTAGTTGTGTTTGTTTTTTGTAGCAATATCTGGCAACACTGCTTCGCCGGCGCTGACAGGCAGCAATCAAAAAAGGAGCGCGCGGATAGTTTTAATTTGCTGAGGAGACCACATTCGTTAGACAAACGCAATGATCACCATGATATTATCTGTACGAAACTGTGTCAAACGCTATCAAAGCAATTATTATTGCACAAATCTTAACAACCGCAGACCTCACTAATGTAGTGCTGTTCCAGCAAACGATTGTCTGCCGAATATTTTTTTTGTTATTCGGATAAATCCGTTATTCATTTTGAAGCCATTATCCGTGCCTTTCCGAATAAGGTGTTCGGCTTCGGGCACATCCCTACTATGGATGATGTCAGCATGCTTATTAACTATGCACACAGTGATTGGTTGATAGTCTCGGTCAGAGATTTATTCATAGAAATATTGTAGAGCACGATATTATGTTGCCATATCCAAATAAAGGTTTAAAAAATAATGTTAATTGCCACATTCAAATAGAGATTTTAACATGCAGGCTAAGTGTCACTAATTAAACAAATATATGTTTTATAATTGTCAGTCTCTTACACGTATGCTTCTTGTAGCGGATGCATATAAACCGCCTTTTAATTAACGGAGTAGAATAGCAAGACATGCAAACGTAAAAGAAAACCAAACTGGAAGCAAGAACATCTGTTACTTCTTTCCCAACTGGTTAATGAAAAGGATATAATCAAAGGAAAATTTGGAGTTGGGATAACCTCCAAACCTTAAAGGTGATACCATTTTAAAGGCTCATTATCGTCAAATGTTTCTAAAATGTTTATATTCTGAGGCAAATTGCCGGCAACAGCCATTTTAGGATAGTTGTGAGTTGGTTTTAGGAGTCCTCTTCACTACTCCTAACGTTTCACAGATTTAGGACCTAGTTTTAGTGCTAAAACGCTTTGTGAAATACTCTTAGAGCAAAAATTTAGGAGTCCTAAATTTAGGACTGACAGTTACGGGGCGAACGAGACATGAGACATGCAGATCCATTTGCAAGCTTTATGTGTCTAAATGGATTCAGCTGTGTATGTGCAATCAGTGCAATGGATCATGGGAACTGTAGTCCGGAGTGACGTAAAAGTCTGTGTGGTGTGAGAGTAAATGTAAAGAGAAGACGACATCTGGTGGTGAGCAAACGGAAGTGCATGGACAGGATTCGTGACAGACACGCCCACTATTTTTAAGATTTTCTCCTAAATCTGCGAGTTAGGAGCTACTTTTAGCCTTAAGATGTTTTGTGAATACGGGCCCTGATTGTGTAACACTATATTAGATCCATGCAGTACAGTAGGTCTTATTATATAGGTCTTCTGTCTCAATGATAATCTAACAAAAAGATCGCTGCTCTTGATTGAACTGCTTTTGTAGTTTTAATAAGCAATTTATTTGTAATGACCACACTGAAGTGATTTTTACATTTTATTATTTGGTTTTCTTAATTTAATATTTTTGTTTAGATGTAAAAGACTCTAAAGTTAGAGAGTTGGACTCGTAATCCAAAGTTTGCGGGTTCGAGTCTCGGGCCGGCAGGAATTGTAGGTTGGGGGAGTGAATGTACAGCGCTCTCTCCATCCTCAATACCACGACTGAGGTGCCCTTGAGCAAGGCACCGAACCCCCAACTGCTCCCCGGGCGCTGCAGCATAAATGGCTGCCCACTGCTCTGGGTGTGTGTTCACGGTGTGTGTGTGTTCACGGTGTGTGTGTGCACTTTGGATGGGTTAATTGCAGAGCACAAACTCCGAGCATGGGTCACCATACTTGGCCGTATGTCACGTCAATTTTAAAGTGAAAAAAAGTAATGCACTAGGTTATTTGTTTCTTCCTTATATTTGTTCTATTGTTGTTTTTTGCATCTGTTCTTATTTTTAATAACAAAGATAAAATAAAACAATGTCTATATTGTGATTATTGATATATTTATTAATATTAAGGAAGGAAGTGGAGGAAACAATGCAACATTGCTTGGTGATTTTGCTTTGGAACCTTCAGAAAACTTTAACTTGATTTTTCTCAGAAATCAAGCATAGCGTTAGTTCTGGCAGGTCACGTTAGTCACGCTCGCATCAGCTGACTCTCAGCTGATCCCCATCTACCCATAGGAATACGACACCTATCTAAGCATCCATATATAAGGTCCGTCAGTATTATCAGCAGTTTTCGCATTGCTCAATAGCTAATTACCCTCCTCCATCCCCAACTCCTCCTCTGTCAGTCAGGTTTCAGCCTTCTGATTCTCATTTGAATCAGAATAATTCTAAAACGTGTACATAAATTACTGAACTTTAAGGATATCTGCAATACATTTGTTGGTTCTGTTCTGTTTACCCTGGGGAGTTATCGCTGCTCTCCCTGCTCTCATCCATGCTAGGCTGCATGGATGCACAGGGAGCCAATCCAAACTGTATGCTAATTGTCAATCATCTTTGACAACAGTGGTCCTGACAGAAGTTACTTTGCTGACTTTGTCGACTTTATACAGGTGTAGCTCAGTCATTTTTCATCAGATTCCAACAAATAATATATCATTTTGAAAAACTAAAAAATGTTTAAAAAACTACTCATTGTGACTAATTTTTTCACACACAGGTCACATACTGTTACTGTGAACAGAACTGATGTAAAAAGATTGGAATTGCTATTGGAGAAGCAATATGAGAATGATTTCAATGGGAACATGTTTGAAGACAAAGAAAAAATGTCTAGAGAAGATGTTAAATTCATGGAGATTATGAAAGAGTCTGTAAACCTCAAAGAAGGACGCTACAGTTTGAAACTGCCATTCAAAAGCAAGGATGTTACTATGCCTAACAATCTCTCCATTGCCAAGCAGCGCCTCCTTGGAATAAGGAAAAAAAATTCAAAAAGGAACAAGAAATTCCAGCAGGAATACAGACTTCATCAATAATATGGTTAACCAGGGATATGCTGAAAAAGTGCCAAAGCTTGAGCGACATGATATTAAGGTTTGGTACGTTCCGCATCATGGAGTGTACCACCCCCGTAAAGGCAAGTTGCGGGTTGTTTTTGACTGTGGAGCAGAATTCAAGGGAACTTCTTTATACTATCAGTTGTTGCAAGGCCCTAACCTCACTTGCTCAGTGATTGGAGTTCTTTTAAGGTTTAGGCAGGAACCAGTTGCCTTCATGACTGATGTTCGGGCAATGTTTTATCAAGTTAGAGTGACTGATGAGGATAAAGACTTCCTTGGTTTCCTGTGGCGGCCTGATGGTGACGTAACACCAGATATCATTGAACTTTGAATGACTGTTCATTTAGTTTCATCACCCAGCTGTGCATGCTTTGCTCCAAGGAAGACTGCAGAAGATAATCAACACAGTATTGATTTAGAGGTAATTTGCCACTGTCTACAAGAATTTCTATATGGATGATTGTCTAAAGAGCCAACCATCAGAGGAGGAAGCAATCCGGATGGCCAAAGATCTGGCTGCTCTCTGTCACAAAGGTGGTTTCCATCTGACACAATGGATCAGCAACAGCCGTGAGGTTTTGCAATCCATTCCAGCACAAGACCGATCCAAAAATATCACTGAGCTTAACTTGGACCGAGATCACCTGCCGGTAAAAAGGGCTCTAGGACTCCAGTGGTGTGTGCAGACAGACACATTCAACTTCAAGACTGTCTGCAAAGAGCGAATGCACAGTAGACGTGGGATTTTTTCAGTGATCAGCTCAATCTATGATCCTTTGGGATACCTGACACCACTGATACTTCCAGTCAGGCTTATTCTACAGGAGTTCTGCAGGACAAATTATAGCTGGGATGATGAGATTACACCAGTTCAAGACCAACAGTGGATCAAACGGGTTACCAATCTGGATCATCTGAGTGCCTTTGCAGTTGATCGATGTTTGAAGCCACATGGCTTTGGACAACCTGTTCAAAGTCAACTACACCACTTTTGAGATGCCAGTGAAAAGGGATATGGCTCTGTGACTTCTCTTAGATTACAGAATAGTCATAACAACACTCATGTATCCTTTCTTCTTGGTAATTCTAGAGTGACACCTCGTAAACCAGTCACCATTCCTCGACTAGAGCTAACTGCCACTGTTTTAGCTGTTCGCATTGATAAAATGCTTAAGTTTTTTTTCATGTTTTTGGACTGATAGCACAACTTCAGATGACCTCTTGGCAGCAGAAAAAGCCATCATTCAATTCTGTCAACGAGAGAAATTCAGCATGGAAATGGCTTCATTAGAATCTGGGAAATGTAAAAATCAGAAGGGATGGTACTATTTATAAGCTAAACCCCATTCTTGAAGATGGACTGTTGAGAGTTGGTGGCCGGCTATGCAAGATCGCAATGCCGGAAGACGTAAAGCATCCTGTAATTCTCTCCAAAGATCAGCATATTTCAAAGCTTATCCTTAAGCACATCCATAAACAGATTGGTCATGGTGGAAGGAACCATATTCTTTCTAAATTAAGAAGAAAGTACTGGATCACCCACGACAATGCAGCTGCCAGGAGAATCCTTTCGAGTTGTGTCTTTTGCAGGCGACAGAAAGCAAAATTAGGTGAGCAACTGATGGCTGACTTACCTGAAGAAAGGTTGACGGTAGATCTACCTCCATTTACCAATATAGGAGGGGATTACTTCGGTCCGATTGAAGTAAAAAGAGGCCGCTCTCTCGTGAAACGTTATGGTGTCATTTTTTAGGCAGTAGAGCAGTCCATTTGGAGGTTGCTTATTCTCTAGACACTGACTTCTGCATTAATGCATTGCACAGGTTCATATGTAGAAGAGGACAAGTGTCACATTTAAGATCTGACAATGGAACAAATTGTATTTGACACAAAAGGAGAATTGAGAAAGGGCCGTTGCAGACTTGAATCAAAACATGATGCAGAAAACCTTGGCACACAAAGGCATCAAGTGGAGTTTTAATCCAGCCGCGGTTCCACACGATGGAGGTACATGGGAACGCATCATAAGAATGGCAAGAAAAGTATTGTCTTCAGTTCAATGTCAGCAAACACTGGATGATGAGGATTGCACACCTTTCTGTGTGAAATAGAGGCTATCCTAAATGATCGACCCCTTACCAAAGTGTCTGATGATCCAAACGATTTAGAGCCACTCACTCCCAACCATCTTCTTACAATGAGAAAAACACCAATCCTGCCTCCTGGGCTGTTTGATGAAAAGGACCAGTATGCAAGAAGAAGATGGAGGCAGGTACAATACCTCTCTGACCTCGTTTGGAAGAGGTGGATAAAAGAGTACTTACCTCTATATCAAGAAAGGCAAAAGTGGACCAAGGAAAGACGTAATTTTCAACCAGGTGACATTGTTCTCATTGCAGACACTGTGGCCCCTCGCGATTCTTGGATGCTCGGAAAAGTGCTGGAAATGTTCCCAGATCAAAAGGGTTTAGTTATAATAATTTAATAATAATAGTTTGTAATAACAAGACCAGTCTTTTAATAGAAACGTAAGACAATAATGTTGGAGAACTCATGAATGCATAAAATAGAATTGCTTGCTTATTTATTTTGTTGGGTTATTTATTGAAAAAAAGGTGTTGAAGATATTGAATATTAAGATGAATGATTTTAGTATTTTGATGTATTTGTTTTTGTAACTCATGGCTCTTATGTAAATACAGTATGTTAATTGAATTGTTTATTTTCTCCCAGTCATAAACAATTAGGGGCTGGTGTGTAGGAGCCATTTTTGGTTGTAATTTTATTTCACACCACTAGAGGGTGCATAATGTATTTATGCTCTCAAGTCAACTCAGAGGTGTGCACCGAAGAAGGTCAAACAAACTTTTTTGACCATGATGGACAAACATGAGGAAAAAATTAAACCAAGATTAAACCGTTTTGCTCCTATAGTGTGTGGTGTGATATTTAGGATTCATTTTAATGATTAGTATTATTAGTATTATGAAAGTATTATTACTCATTTATAAATCACTCAATGGTCTAGGATTTCAATACATTGCAGAAATGCTCACTGAATATAAACCTAACAGATCACTCAGATCACTAGGATCAAGAAACACCAAGGGTTCACTCAAAACAAGGGCAGTCTGCTTTTAGCTATTATGCCGCCCGCAGTAGGATTCAGCTTCCAGAAGAGATCAGATGTGCTAAAACATTAGCCATATTTAAATATAGACTTAACACATCTGTTGAGCTGTGCATTTACTGAATAAGCACTGAGCTACATCCAAATGATTGCACTGTATTTTATGTATCCTCATTTTTTATTATTATTCTCAGATGTTTACTTCATTTTAAATATTTTCTTTAATCATTTTAAAATTTTTATTATTTGCTTTTATTGTGATTATTTGTATGATCATTTTAATCCTTTTATGTAAAGCACTTTGAATTATCATTGTGTATGAAATGTGCTGTATAAAATCTTATTAAAATTAACCCCATACTGCCTTAATTGCAAAAGAAAAACAAACAAGCATTTTACCTTTGTTTTTATGAGCAAACACAGCTATCAGTATTCCAGCAATCACACCGAGCACAACAAAAACTGAAATCACGGTGACTGATGTCCTCCAAGAATTAAACATGTTCCTGTAACACAAAACAGCAATTAAGCTCATTGTGCAAATCAAATTATTTTGATGAGATGATTAAAAATAATGTTCAGTTCTGAATGGTACATAGACAGTAAAATGTTTTAGCTTAACTTAACTTAATAAACTAAGCTGATAATAATTAAATCCTTTTACTGCATCAAATATACCACGAGAAGATGACAAAACATTACAGTAATAAAAGTGTCAGTAGTTACTTGTGGTGATTATCAGTGTCTCCAGCATGTGATGCTTCAGTCTGAATCTGCAGTGAATCTTGCTGTCTCTCTCATATACAGTTACGGTGTGTTTCACACTGAATCCATCTGTGTTTCTGTGTTTCTCTGTTGTTTCTGAACTCAAACGGACTCCTTCACTGTTCAGCCACTCAAGATCAGGTTCAGGATACCAACCTCCAGATTCACACTGTAGATGAAGCCCTCCTGAATGATCAAACCCATCTACAGTGATCACCGGAGGACGCCCTACAGCTACAGATAAACAAGAAGGATGTTCTGTTGTTGTTCTGACTTTAAGTTATTTAGAGCATGTTAAGGCTGGAATACACCACACAACTTTTGCCCTGATTTACAGTCCGAACACTGACGCTAGCTGCTGACAGTCAGAGCCAGTCTGAAGATTAGAGTTGACAGATTTCATAGAAAATCAAAATTCAGACTTTGATTCCATCCAGTCGGAGGATATCAGATATGTTTGATATTTTCAGCCGATTTTAGAACTCATATTGTTTTCATTTATTACACGCCTCCTAGCAACAAGGTGCATGTTTCTGCGTGAGTTTCTTGTGATCCTCAGTCATTCAGTGTATGATGGACAGCTTTCTTTTTGACTCTTTACAATGTCGATAAGTGTATGATGTCAATCTGATTCAGATTTGAAGTTGTGTAGTGTATTCCAGACTTTAGTTTTGAATGGTTTTCTCACCTTCAACACTGACATTAACAGTGGCGTCATCAGACCAGGATCTGGACTGAATAAAACACTTATAAAGTCCTTCATCAGAGACTCGGACTGATGAGAGTTTGAGTGATGCATCTCCTCTCTGTAGTTCTTGATGGATCAGTTCTGTTCTCCTCTGTAGGACTGAATCTGATCTGTGTTTTTATCTACATGATCCTCATAGAGATGCACTAGTTGTGAGTCTCTCAGATCAAGTCTAAACCACTCCACTCTCATGTCCACAACACTGATGCTGGGTTTGACTGAACAGGGCAGAATCACATCTTCACCAGCTACAGCAAGCACAGGACCTGCAGCTTCCACGACTTCATACTGCTCTGTAGAAGAGAAAGAAAGGTCTAATTAAAAGTGAACCTCCTGTCAGTTGAACTGTCACCCTTCAGCAGGGCAAGGGCTACAGCGTTCCCATGTAAAGCAGTAACTGTCCTTCTCCACACAGCTCTGCATCTGAACATGTCTGCTTAAAAACACTGATTGTGTGCATTTTCTCTGTTTTATTAAATATTATTGCATGGCTCTTTGTAAATTCTAAGTTTATTCTAATTAGTCAATGCTTCTGAACAATGAGAGTTGTCTATGACAATGTTAAATAACTGACCATTCATCCAGGAGACCTACAGTTTCTGTTCTCGGTTAATAAAATAAGTAGCCATGCAATAAATGGCATAATGTGACATTATGTAATGTAATATTACAGTGAGTCAGTCATTATCACATAAACTATGAATTAAACTATAATTAGACCTATGAATATAGTTCAGCTGGACGATGAATCGACATGAACACACACTTCAGCTCTTTATATGGGTGTGAATAATTACCTGATCTTGAATCTGTAATTCCACTAATAATCAGCAAAGTCAAACAAATGAGCTTCATCTCTAAAGGACACAGATGCTAAAATGAAAGAAGAAGAAAAAAGTATAATAAACAGTCATCTCGTGTGCTAACATGCATGTGTTGGCTCTGAATACTTGCACATTTACACTTATGGGATGAATACAACAATTTACATACAGATCTAGAGTCAGTTGGTTAAATTAGTCCAGACAAAGCAGGACCAAATGTACAATGTGTATCTACATGTAGTATTATTTGACTTGATCCTTTTTTAAGTGTTTATATAGTTTAGTATCACTTAAAGACCTACCAGTTAAACGCATCTGATCTCAAGTCACACTCACGATAGACACACAGTTGTTCAGGTAAATGTGTTTCTCGACTTACCTTCGACTGAACATTGATGCGTTCACAAGAGTCTCTGAATAAATTATTGATATGATTATTAACTAAAAGTTGATACGCCAGTACGTAAAGATCAAAAAGAGATTATTCCTGTCTCAGTTTTACTTTCATTTAACTAAACGATCCACCTGAAGACTCGCCCTCCACAACACTATCTGATCATAATCCAGCTGCTGGAATCATTCTCTGTTTACAGAAGCGTGTCTTATTCTGGCTTTGATTGCAGGACTTGTAGTTTATAACTGATCTTTGCGGAGCGCTGTGACTTTGTTTAGCAACGATTTAAAGGACGCTAATAGATTTCTCCTCTCTCTGTCTTAAATTGCTATGTAGCCTAGAATTTGTGGATCCACACAAGACAGACTTATAACAGTCAGTTTTATTGACAGTGAATCACAGTCTATTTACAGTCCACCAAAGTGATATCCGTAGAAATAGACAAAAATAGGGAAAAGGAAGGAATATTTACAAAAAAACAAACAAAAAATTATATATATATATATATATACTATATTGCCAAATGTATTGGGTCACCCCCTTCTAATGAACAGGTTTGACTACTTTAGTAATGTCCATGAATACAAATCTTAATGTTTAAGCATATAATGATATTCTAGGGAATTGTGTGCTTCTAATTTTAAAGCAACAGTTTGGACAGGACCCTTTTCTATTCTAACATGACAATGCCTCTGTGTATAAGGCAAGGTTCAAAAAGACATGATTGATTGAGTCAGTGTGGAAGAACTTGAGTGGTCTGCAGAAAGCCGAGTCCTAATCCAAGCTGAACACCTCTGGTGTGATTTTAAATGCAGATCTTGAGCCAAAAACTCATCACTAAACACCAATACATATACTATATGGACAGACGTATTGGGACGCCCCCTTCTTTAGAACAGAAAAAGCACTTCCAAAACTGTGGCAACGAAGATGGAAACATAATTCATGTATTTAAAATTGTATTTCCATCTCTGTTGCAACAGTTTTGGAAGTGTCTAAATGACTGAACCCATATCTGCATTTAAAGTCACACCAGAGGTGTTCAGCTTGGATTAGGACTTGGCTTTCTGCAGACCAGTCAAGTTCTTCCACACTGACTCAATCAATCATTTATTTTTGAACCTTGCCGTATACACAGAGGCATTGTCATGTTAGAATAGAAAAGGGTCCTGTCCAAACTGTTGCTTTAAAATTAGGAGCAAACGATTCCCTAGAATATCATTATATGCTTAAACATTAAGATTTGTACTCATGGAAATCACTAAAGTAGTCAAATCTGTTCATTAGAAGGGGTGACCCAATACTTTTGGTAATATAGTATATATATATATATATATATATATATATATAAACACACACACACACACACACAACACAGCACTTTGCTGTTAAACCCTTACACAAAAGGTACTACACACAATACATTTGCAAAGGTTGCCTCCAACTACAAGCCACCCGAACAGATATGCAGGTTTGTCTTTAATCCGGATGCCCGCCCACATGGACTCTACTATGTATTCCCAAGGGTGAGTACTAACACGATGCACTTACATAAACAACAATATACATATCAATCATATAATTTTCAGTATTATAACAGATATACATGACCATAAATATTCATCATATTGCACAATATGTGTTTTATTCATTGTCATTCCAGTTATCTTGGGTTTTGTATTCCCAACTCTCCCCAAAACAAGCAACATTTAGGACGGTCCAGTAGGTGCAACGTGTGAATTCAGTGACTTCTGGCTTTCTAGCGGTTAAGGCAAGAAGGATACGTATGGTGCTACTGGGCAAGCGCACATCAATACAGCGTAATTTTTGTCAAACTGTACAACAATAATTACTATTTTTAATAATTACAGTATGATGAATGACGCCAAGTTGACCGATTCAAGATGGATGGCGCATCTACATGCCTGGAGCGGTCGAATAGGGCGCCTATATATGTCTATGGCCACAACCCTTTCTAGCCCGCTACCAGAGCAGTGTTGCCAGGACGTACGATAATTATCGTATTTTTATGATAATTTTGACCTCTGTACGATCAGTAATGAAAAAATCCCAAAATGTACGATAATTTCAGAATTTTGTGACACTTCAAATGATGGTAGTTGTAGGCATAGGGCTTCTATACTCACATGAAATCGGCTCATTACAGACACTCGTGCACACCTCATCCCAGCCAACATGTCCACATGGGATTTATCTGGGCTATATGGGCGTCAACTGGGCATGGGTTCAGAGTGGGCTCTTTGATGGGCTGAATGTGGGCCCCAGCTTGATAAAACTGTGGGCCCCAGTTAGGTTGCCCATTATTGTTTATTTGTGGGTCCATATGGGCCACATTTGGGCTATATTACAGTTAGCTGGTTTCCGTGTTATCTGGTGACCAACTTCCTGGTTCAGGTCTCCGCTCCAGATGTGATGGAACGACTGCAGCAGATTCACCGATTCTGAAAGCACAAGCTGACGTGATATTAAACTGTCTAATAAACGCACACTTGCTCATTACATGATTTTGGTATTCTTGTAAAGATTACAACCCAGACAGCAGTTGACTCTGTGCCGGATCCGTTTCAAACCGGCAAATCCAGATTACAGTCACATCCGTTTCAGTGCTGTAACACGGATCCAGCCCGGTCCGGTTTCAGTGGGCGGAACTACTGTCAAGCAGATCCGGGCGCGTCCGAACGGCGTGTTCAGAACAGAAGACGTCAAAGATATTTGCTTAGATCAAAGCAATAAATTGTATTTTGAAGTAAATTAAAATAGAAAACCATTATTTTAAATTGTAATACTTCTAAATATTACATTTTTTTTCTGTATTTTTGATCAAATAAATGCTGGCTTGATTAGCATTTTTGCGGAAAGAGTAAAAAATGTGTTGTAATATACTGTTTCAATATCTTAGAGAAACCAATTTAAGTGGAAGGATATAGTTTTTTTAAACAATGCTTACACACAACATTCTGGTCCACACTCACCAGATGGTGGCGGTAATGCACCAAAAAGTTGTTTGCCAACCGCCAATAAACCTTAATAGAAGAAGAAGACATCAAGAAGATCGAGGCAGACGGACTGCACGCTGTTAAAACTTCACCGAGGTATGTCACACCGTGTTATCACACTGTTCTACTAACAAATTAATTTCTTATTATGTTGTGTACTCGATAACTTAAAGGTTTGGTGTTTTATTGCTCCTTAGATCGGTGTTGGACCGGCGAACACTTAGGCCTATGTTATCAGAGGACTTGCTAACATGAAGAAAACGGTCCAGAGGTCTGTAATTATCGTAATTAACTAATTTTAACTTAATTACTTAATTTAAACTATAGTAATTTTGACTGCTTCCATTAAAATGTAATGTTTAAGATTGCTGCCTGTCATGGTGGGCTAGCAGTGTTAATGTTTAAGTCGGAGAAGGCGATTAGTCACCAGAAGAGACAGACGGCAGTGCGTAAGTGTTTTAATACTCATTCTTAGCTCTGTTGTTTAAATTAATTCCTTGTTGCTAGGAAAGAATAGTTCGTTTCCTACCTATTTCTATTCTGCTTTTTCGTTGTGGTTTATATTTTTGATTGCACTTATTGATCATTATAATAACTGCCCTTTAGCTTAAACTCCTTTCCTGCACTTAAGTGCGAAGTGTTAGTTTCGATTTGAGCCATTGCCCTGCGATTGGCTGGTGGTTGTGCTAATTAAAAGCGACCACAGCTTTTTTTCACTCTAGACTGTGTATTTGTTTGAGGTGTGTGCGCTGCTGCGGAAGCGTTCAGCCGTCGTGTTCAGCCTCCTCGTGTGAAGACCGAGGAGTGTAAAGACTCATGACTTTTTCCTGTGCGACTTGAACCGAGCAACGACACCGAGCTACACACTTAAGTATCTTTTTCCTTCCTCACTCTGCTCTCCTATCCTCTTTCCTTCTACCTCTATCATGTGTCTCCAAAACATTCCGGTTCTCTCTCAGCCACGCTCTAACATCACTCGCAGACGGCAACGTAATACTGCTAACCTACGCCCTATCTCTACATCTTCCACTACACCTCTGGCTTTCTCTGTGGGTCTCTGGAATTGTCAGTCAGCCGTCAACAAAGCTGACTTCATTTCTGCCTTTTCTTTAAAATCCACTCTCAGCATCTTGGGCTTGACTGAGACCTGGATTCGTCCAGAAGACTCAGCAACCCCAGCTGCTCTCTCTACTAATTTCTCTTTCTCTCATACTTCGTCAAGTTGGTCGGGTGGGGGTACTGGCCTGCTCGTTTCACACAATTGGAAATACTCAACCCGCTCTACCCTTTGCAATTACAACTCATTTGAATGTCATGCCATTACTGTATCAGCTCGATAAAACTCCAGATTGTGGTAATCTACCGTCCCCTGGACAAATTCTAGCCACCTTCCTAGAGGAGCTGGACGGGTTGTTGTCCTCTTTTGTGGAGGATTGCATTCCACTCTTAGTCTTTGGTGATTTCAACATTCACCTAGACAAGCCTTATGCTACAGACTTCCACTCGCTACTAGCTTCATTTGATCTCAATCGCCTTACCACTACTAGCATGCACAAATCAGGCAACCAACTTGATTTAATTTACACACACAATTGTACTGCAGATAACATTCTGGTACAACCGCTACATATCTCGGACCATTTCTTCATTACATTTACACTACATTTTGCTACCCGTGTGCCACCAACCCCTACCGGTTACTTTTAGACTAAACCTGCGCTCCCTTTCTCCTTCCCATCTTTCCTCTGTAGTATCCTCCTCTCTTCCCTCACCTACCCATTTCTCATATCTGGATGTGAATGCAGCTACTGACACTTTATGCTCTACCTTAACCTCTTGTCTAGACGACATTTGTCCTCTCTCCTCTAGGTCAGCACGGACTGCCCCTTCTAACCCCTGGTTATCTGATGTTCTTCGTGAACATCGGACTAAACTCAGAGCGGCAGAGAAAATGGCACAAATCAAACAACCCGTCGGACCTGAGTAGGTATCAGTCTCTGCTCTCATCTTCTCTGCTGATGTCCACACTGCCAAATCCTCACATTTCCACAACAAGATCGACAGCGCTCCAGACATGCGTAATCTCTTCAGAACATTTAATTCTCTCTTCTGTCCCCTCCACCACCTCCCACCACTTCTATTACAGCTGATGACTTTGCTACTTTTTTACAGACAAAACTAGATCGATCAGTGATCAGTTCTCATCTCCACGCACACAGGACCCCCAACCAACCACTTCCACTGCTAAACCTCCCATTTTCTCCTTCTGTCCCCTGACGGAGGCTGAAGTATCCAAACTTCTCCTCTCCAACCATCCTACAACATGTCCTCTTGACCCAATCCCCTCGCACCTTCTGCAAGCAATCTCTCCCACGCTCTTACCGACACTCACACACATCATCAACACATCCCTCCTCACAGGCATCTTCCCCACTGCGTTCAAGCAGGCTCGGGTAACCCCACTGCTCAAAAAACCTACATTAAACACTTCTCTTATAGAAAACTATAGACCTGTCTCTCTCCTTCCATTCATAGCGAAAACACTTGAACGTGTTGTCTTCAACCAGGTCTCATTGTTTCTTTCACAGAACAACAAACTGGACGCTAAACAGTCAGGTTTCAGGAGGGGCCATTCAACTGAGACTGCGCTTCTCTCGGTCACTGAAGCCCTGCGGTGCAAAAGCCCATTCCAAATCATCAGTCCTCATTCTGCTGGATCTATCTGCCGCGTTTGACACTGTCAATCATCAGATACTCCTCTCCACTCTCTCATCACTGGGCATCGCTGGAATTCCACTTCGCTGGTTTGAATCCTATCTCACTGGTAGGTCTTTCAGGGTGGCCTGGGGAGGGGAGGTATCCAAAGCACATACACTGGGGTTCCTCAGGGATCGGTTCTTGGACCCCTCCTCTTCTCCACATACACTACATCACTGGGTCCCATCATACAGGCACATGGATTCTCCTACCACTGCTATGCTGATGACACACAGCTCTATCTCTCTTTTCAACCAGATGATCCAACGGTAGCTGCAAGGATCTCAGGTTGCCTGTCAGACATCTCGGCATGGATGAAAGAACATCACCTCCAGCTCAACCTGGCAAAGACTGAGCTTCTTGTCTTTCCTGCCGCTCCAACTCTACAGCATGACATCACGATCAACAATTACCCCATCAACTTCGGTCAGAAATCTTGGTGTAATCTTTGATGACCAGCTGACCTTCAAAGACCACATTGCAAAGACTGCTCGATCTTGCAGGTTTGCACTACACAACATCAGAAAGATCAGGCCCTTTCTGACGGAGCATGCTGCACAACTTCTTGTCCAGGCCCTTGTCATTTCTAGGCTGGACTACTGCAATGCTCTTCTGGCTGGACTTCCATCAAACACAGTCAAACCTCTACAAATGATTCAAAATGCGGCGGCACGACTGGTCTTCAAGGAACCCAAAAGAGCCCATGTTACACCTCTCTTTATCTCATTGCATTGGCTACCAATCGCAGCTCGCATCAAGTTCAAGACACTGATGCTTGCTCATAGAACAACCACAGGCTCAGCACCCGCCTACATGCACTCACTATTAAGAATCTACATCCCCTCCAGAAGTCTGAGATCTGCTAGTGAGCGACGCCTCGTGGTACCATCACAAAGAGGCTCAAAATCACTCTCCAGAACATTCTCGTTCACCATTCCTGGCTGGTGGAATGATCTTCCCACCCATATTCGGAGTACTGGATCCCTGTCAATCTTCAAGCAACAGCTGAAAACTCATCTCTTTCGACACTACTTGACTTTCTCCTTACTTATTCCTTCCCTTGCTAGCTTGTACTTATTTAAACAATGCCTGAGACTTGGTATTACAAGCACTTCCTTTGTCGAATTGCCTCTTCAAGATGAATCGCTTCATGTGTTCCCCAAATTGTAAGTCGCTTTGGATAAAAGCGTCTGCAAAATGACTAAATGTAAATGTAAATGTAAGTACTAACCCTCAAGGCTGCATGCATTTATTTGATCAAAAATAAAATTAAAAAAGTAATATTGTGAAATATCATTTGAATATATTTTAAAATGTAATTTATTCCTGTGAATTTTCAGCATCATTACTGCAGTCTTCAGTGCACGATCGTTCAGAAATCATTCTAACTTGCTGATTTAGTGCTGGATTTATATTGGTGCTCAGTTATCAGTAATGATTCTTATTATTATTATTAGATGTAAAAAAAAAAAAAAAAATTTTTGCTGCTTAACATTTTCTGGAAACATTTTATGATTCTTTGATGAATAGACAGTTCAAAAGAACATCATTTATTTGAAATATATATTTTTGCTTCATTATAAATTTTTTTACTTTTATCAATTTAATGCCTATTTGCTAAATAAAAACAGTCATTTCTATTAAATAACACACACCAAACATGTGAATGGTTGTATATCATGGTTTCTGCATATATTAAGGAGCATAACTGTTTTTCAACTGATAATAATCAGAAATGTTTCTTGAGCAGCAAATAATAATATTAGAATGATTTCTGAAGGATCATGTGACACTGAAGACGAGTGATGATGCTAAAAATACAGCTTTGATCACAGGAATAAATTACGTTTTACAATATATTCATAAAAAAACATTTTAACTGATAATTACTTTTAAAATTGTAATTAAAATATAATTTATTTCTGTGATGGCAAAGCTGAATAAATAAATGCTTTTCTTTTTAACTTTTTATTCATCAATAAATCCTGAAAAAACTATCACAGATTCCCAAAAAATTAAGCAGCACAACTGTTTCCAACATCGATAACAACGGAGTATCAAATTAGTATATTATAATGATTTCTGAAGGATCATGTGGCACTGAAGACGAGTAATGATGCTGAAAATTCAGCTTTGATCACAGAAATAAATTATATTTTGAAGTGTATTAAAATAGAAAACCATTTTATTTAATTTCATTATTTTTAATACTTCACAATATTTTTTTTTTCTGTATTTTTGATCAAATAAATGCTGGCTTGATGAGCATAAGAGACTTGTTTCAAGAACATTAAAAACAATAATGTGTCCAAACTTTTGACGAGCCCGGTCCCCTTGAATAAGCAGGCAGAACGCTTTCAAGCACACTGAATGATAGAAACAGAGGGGCACTGAGGAGATATACATGTATTACATTATATTGTTTGGTATGGTTTTTATTTATAAAATCTTTGCCAAAATATGCTTTTATTTCTGTTAACGGTATGCTCCATGTTAATTGGGTAAATGAACTGAGAAATTGTCCAGCAACACTATATAACGATCTGTTTCAATTTCAGGTTCCACCTGAGAGCCGGGACTGTCGAATAGTAAGGTGAGTCCATTTTTTTTGTTTGTTTGTTTTTTTAGTTTTCAGTGGAGTTTGAGTTATTCAAGCTATTTGAATGCCACAATTTATAATTGAGTATTGATAACAATGAGTGCCTGATAATGTTACAACTTGTGCTGTTCAAAACATACTGTTTGTTGGGGCCGATTGAGGCTTGCAGCTTTCTGGAGAAATGCTCCTTCAAATAACTTCACACTCATCCTGAACAAAATACCTGTTATGACAGTCATAGTCATCTAGCAATGCTATATAGTCTGTGTGTCATTTGGGTACAAACCCTTTTTCATCTCAAGTCGGTGATTAAAGGAAGTGTGTATGACACTGATGTCACATGCACTAATTTCCACAGTGGAGCATGTTAATAAACTGTGACTCTTATGTGTAAGGCTTAAACATTGCCTTCCTTGCTTTGTAATACTAAATGAAACAAATACATTCATAACATATCTGTGTAATATGCAATTAGTTGTGTATTTTTTAATATATAAAACAGGTGGCACAGGTTCTCCTTGCTTTTCTTCTGTTATATCAGTTATTATACTTCACACCTATGGACAGTAAGCAGAATGAACATTATCTTTGTTACACACAAAGCAGGACAAAATTACTCGATTACAGGAAAATTAAAAATGCTAACCATGGATAACATTGATGATGTGGAAAAGAACTGGAAGTGAAAAATGCTTACTGATGCTCCAGAAGGAAACACGATACATTATGGGGTGAAAACTTTTAAACAGAATGAAGGTGTACATTTTTCTTATTTTGCCTAAATATTTTTTCATTTAGTACTGCCCTTCAGAAGCTACAGAAG
>NC_081157.1:55677729-55791633 GCF_012432095.1 Onychostoma macrolepis | reverse complement strand
AACAATACATTGTATGGGTCAAAATGATCCATTTTTTTCTTTTATACCAAAAATCATTAGGATATTAAGTAAAGATCATGGTCCATGAAGATACTTAGTAAATTTCCTTCCGTAAATATATCAAAATGTAATTTTTGATTATAGTCAGCTGCAAACATGGCTTGACCCCAAAAAAATTCTAACAAAAGGTTTCTCAGTGGTTTACAGTAGTATCAGATGTACTTAAAAACATACTAAAAGTTTACCAAAGTTTGACTCCAAGAAAGGCCCCATTTTCAAAATGGCGGCCGTCAGGTCCTTAAAATGACCATTACTCCTTTGTATTCGTCCTAGACCAGGAATACTGGTGCCTGATACATGTTTTGGCCATGTAATATTCTAATTAGCATATTTGTATGATAGATAAGTGATTACAAGTACAATTAATCATTGTTATATATTTTAAAGCAATTGGTTACAAGCATATTTATGCAAAAAATAAGTACAATTTCCCTTAAGTAATTGCATATTTCTCCTTTCTCATATCGTTTTGCCTAGTGTTGGTGGTTTCTGTGGTTCATACCCATTCTTTTGATTACAATAAAGAATAAATTCATTAGAACTGTGTGGTACTGTAAAATTAGTCAAAACAGGGCTGCCACGTGAAGGTTCAGTACCGCTAACCCCTTTTATTTTTTTGTGTTTTTATTTTTATAAATGGTATACACTGTGCTGCCAACAACATTTCAAAATTTCAATGAGGCAAGCAATATCAAATGTCAGTATTCTGTTCCACCATCTTCTGAATTGCTGAAAATTGTGAATTTAGTTTTGTTGGGTTTAGTATAATGCCACCTTTATACTCAAAAACATCTATAGATGATGCATTACATATGTATTACCTTATTCAAATTGAAATGAGTGACCATTTTAGAGGGTTCACACACGGGCCTCTGTTTGGGCTAATTCAGAGTTGTTCATGATCAAAGTTATACAACTCCAATTTAAGATAATTGTGGGTGCAATAACTTTTACATTGAATGTCAAGTCTGTGTTTTAGCAAAAAAAGGCTATGTGTCCAAAAACACGTACTGAGTAGGAGTTACATGACATCGGCTAAATCGTTTACATCCCTGGTTCACCCCAAACAATGATAAAACCTTACAGTAATCTCACAAAATCATGTATTCCATAAGTACACTATATTGCCAAAAGTATTGGGTCACCCCCTTCTAATGAACAGGATTGACTACTTTAGTAATTTCCATGAGTACAAATCTTAATGTTTAAGCATATAATGATATTCTAGGGAATTGTGTGCTTCTAATTTTAAAGCAACAGTTTGGACAGGACCCTTTTCTACTCTAACATGACAATGCCTCTGTGTATAAGACAAGGTTCAAAAAGAAATGATTGATTTAGTCAGTGTGGAAGAACTTGACTGGTCTGCAGAAAGCCAAGTCCTAATCCAAGCTGAACACCTCTGGTGTGACTTTAAATGCAGATCTTGAGCCAAAAACTCAATATACAGGTGCATCTCAATAAATTAGAATGTCGTGGAAAAGTTCATTTCTTTCAGTAATTCAACTCAAATTGTGTATTAAATAAATTCAATGCACACAGACTGAAGTAGTTTAAGTCTTTGGTTCTTTTAATTGTGATGATTTTGGCTCACTTTTAACAAAAACCCACCAATCTCAACAAATTAGAATACTTCATAAGACCAATAAAATAAAATAAAAACATTTTTAGTGAATTGTTGGCCTTCTGGAAAGTATGTTCATTTACCAGAGATGGGGGCAAGTCACACATGTTCAAGTCTCAAGCAAGTCCCAAGTCCCTACCATCAAGTCTCAAGCAAGTCTCAAGTCACAGTACAAACAAATCAAGCAAGTCAAGTCAAGTCAGTGGCTCACCTCAAGCAAGTCAAGTCGAGTCCTGATAAGGGTCAAGTCAAGTCAAGTCACATTATCAAACAGGAACAAATATATTTTTGCCACACGACCTTATTCATTTTTCCTCAGAAATTTACTTTTTTAATTATACATTTTAAATAATAATGTTTTAAATATAACATTTTGAAAATAGGCAAAATACTACTTTGTATACCGATAAGTCTGTAATTGAGAATTTTTTATAAAAATACAAGATAAAAATATGTATCTCATATTTATGTTATATTGAGTTTGACCATCCTAGGAGTCAAAGATAATAGATGTTTGAAAATGATTTGCACTAAATATCTCCAGTGAAGACTGGGATTCAGTCTGGGAGCACGCTAAAGAATTTCAGTGTGTAACAAAACATGCTATTCAACTTTAAATGATATGCTGAGTATAAATTACCCCTTATATCAAATAAAATGGACCCAAAATTTTCATCGGATATAGACACCCTATTTGGACTGTTTCTTTCACTTTGCATGATTGCCTACATTGTTCTTGAAAACTATTGTCATCATGGCTCAAAACAAGAAGACTTTGCTGTTAATGTTTATTTATCTTCCCTGTAGCTTATCCATTTCTTTGATTTTATCTTAATAAGAACTAAATTGACAGCTGTGCATTTAAGGTCTGCCTAAGCTTTTTGTTTGTTTGTTTGTTTTTGTTTCGTTTTTGTTTTCTGTTTGTTCTGTTGGAAAAATAATTAATTTAAAAAAAAATTGAATATAGAAATATGAAATTAACTGATAGACCAACTCTATGACATTAATGCCACCAGTAAGTGGTGGCAAATCACAGCTTTATCACAGAAGTGTTCACTGAACCGATTCATTCAAAACAGTTGATTCGTTCATGAACAAGCAAGAATGGGCCACTGAATCACTCAACCGATTCGTTCAAATCCCTGGATTCGTTCAGTATTCAGTGTGTTGCCTAGAGACGCGCGTAACTCTAATTTAGCTGTGGACTCAGCGGAACTGTTGGCAGCCGCGCTGAAAATATTACTAAATATCGTAAGTTATAAATATAAAAACTCATACTAGGGCCATTTTGACAACATGTCTTGGATTTTGGGTTCAAGAGAAATATCACTAATCGATAAAACACTGTGGTTTTCAACCAACGAACACGTTTACATACCTTTCCTTTATGAAGTGGTGACGTCCTGGCTTTGCAAATGCATACAGTTTCGTAGTGTTAATCCAAACATCGCGAGCTTCTCTTGCTCCGTGTATTTGGCGCGCGGTGTTCCTGCGCTCGTGCAGTGTCAGCTGCGCAGACTCGGATCACTTCTGCCGCGGGTTCAGTGGCTTGCGTTTTGTTGACCAAATTATGTCGCAATGATTTATAATAACAATTAGAGTTGTTATAAAGTCAAGTCCTGCCGAGTCATGAAGGTCAAGTCAAGTCAAGTCTCAAGTCACTGGATCTCAAGTCCAAGTCAAGTCAAGTCATTTTCTTTATTTAGTCAAGCAAGTCACAAGTCCTTAAATTTGTGACTCGAGTCAGACTCGAGTCAAGTCATGTGACTCGAGTCCCCCACCTCTGTCATTTACTGTATATGTACTCAATACTTGGTAGGGGCTCCTTTTGCTTTAATTACTGCCTCAATTCGGTGTGGCATGGAGGTGATCAGTTTGTGGCACTGTTGAGGTGGTGTGGAAGCCCAGGTTTCTCTGACAGTGGCCTTCAGCTCATCTGCATTTTTGGTCTCTTGCTTCTCATTTTCCTCTTGACAATACCCCATAGATTCTCTGTGGGGTTCAGGTCTGGTGAGTTTGCTGGCCAGTCAAGCACACCAACACCATGGTCATTTAACCAACTTTTGGTGCTTTTGGCAGTGTGGGCAGGTGCCAAATCCTGCTGGAAAATGAAATCAGCATCTTTAAAAAGCTGGTCAGCAGAAGGAAGCATGAAGTGCTCCAAAATTTATTGGTAAACGAGTGCAGTGACTTTGGTTTTCAAAAAACACAATGGACCAACACCAGCAGATGACATTGCACCCCAAATCATCACAGACTGTGGAAACTTAACACTGGACTTCAAGCAACTTGGGCTATGAGCTTCTCCACCCTTCCTCCAGACTCTAGGACCTTGGTTTCCAAATGAAATACAAAACTTGCTCTCATCTGAAAAGAGGACTTTGGACCACTGGGCAACAGTCTAGTAGTTCTTCTCCTTAGCCCAGGTAAGACGCCTCTGATGTTGTCTGTGGTTCAGGAGTGGCTTAACAAGAGGAATACGACAACTGTAGCCAAATTCCTCGACACGCCTGTGTGTGGTGGCTCTTGATGCCTTGACCCCAGCCTCAGTCCATTCCTTGTGAAGTTCACCCAAATTCTTGAATGGATTTTGCTTGAGAATCCTCATAAGGCTGTGGTTCTCTCGGTTGGTTGTGCATCTTTTTCTTCCACACTTTTTCCTTCCACTCAACTTTCTGTTAACATGCTTGGATACAGCACTCTGTGAACAGCCGGCTTCTTTGGCAATGAATGTTTGTGGCTTACCCTCCTTGTGAAGGGTGTCAACTGTCAGATCAGCAGTCTTCCCCATGATTGTGTAGCCTAGTGAACCAAACTGAGAGACTATTTTGAAGGCTCAGGAAACCTTTGCAGGTGTTTTGAGTTGATTAGCTGATTGGCATGTCACCATATTCTAATTTGTTGAGATAGTGAATTGGTGGGTTTTTGTTAAATGTGAGCCAAAATCATTACAATTAAAAGAAGCAAAGACTTAAACTACTTCAGTCTGTGTTGACATTGAATTTATTTAATACACGAGTTTCACAATTTGAGTTGAATTACTGAAATAAACTAACTTTTCCACGACATTCTAATTTATTGAGCTGCACCTGTAGTGTATGTAATCATGTCAGTTCAATTTAGACAAGTCCAGTGGATTCATAGACCCAGAAAACATGGGGTTAGACACCAAGATTATTTGGCTAGGTCAAATAATGAAGGAGTTAGGATATTTTAAGGGCTTCCTGCCCATCTTGGACACCATCTTGAAAATTACACCTTTCTAGTGGTCAAACTTTGGTAAACTTTTAGTATGTTATTAAGGACACCTAATACTACAAAAAACAGCTGAGAAACCTTTTGTTAGAATTTTTTTAGGGTTAGGTGTTTTTTTTTTCATATATGCAGCCGCCTATTAGTAATATGCATTGCTAAGAACTTCATTTGGACAACTTTAAAGGCGATTTTCTCAATATTTAGATTTTTTTGCACCCTCAGATTCCAGATTTTCAAATAGTTGTCTCAGCCAAACATCGTCCTATCCTAACAAACCATACATCAATGGAAAGCTTATTCATTCATGTATTAATCTCAGTTTCAGAAAGTTGACCCTTATGACAGGTTTTGTGGTCCAGGGTCACTTATACAGTGCAATCATGGCTGCCCCCCCCCCCCAAAAAAAAATTAAAATATAAAATAAAAGTAAATGATGAGTAATTTTTGACAAAATTATTTGTCAAATAAATGAAACATTAATTTGAGTTGTTATAGATTACTTCTAGAGATTGCAGTGATACATGACATGATGAAAAATGACTGAATGATTACTGAAAGTTGAGATGAATTTTAAAAGTGTGCCCCATAAAACCACAAGTGAACACCCGCCCACACAAACACACACACACACACACACACACACACACACACACGAAAGCGTGGGTGTTTTCTTCTGTAAACCAAGAACAGTCAGGTGCGTGACGCTTGGAGCACAGAGGAACAGAGAGGTGTGAAGAGCTTTGAAGAGCCTCTGGTGTGCTGATCTAATATTCGAGATCTCTTGAGTGCAAATATCAATGTTAGATTTGTTCACTACATGCATATTAATTTGAGCGGTAGCGTTTTTAAATGGTATTTTTCTATGTAACATCTGCTGTATGCAGAGCGGCAAGGAAAGTGTGCCTCGCTCTCACGCTCTTCCTGAGAAATTCTATGTAGTTTTCTGAACACAAACCCATCGAATATAAAGCTGATTACAGTATGGAAGAGTAGCTGGAGATATATGCTGTAACCACCATCTGTCACACTTCACGGGGAGCGAGGGAACGAGGAATTTGCACAAACTAGAGTCTTTAATCCAACAGGGAACACAGGTCACAGGCAGGGAAGACATTCAAAGACTGACAAACATGAACTGAATGGACTGGGGCTTATAAAGACAGGATAACGAGGGAACTAAAAATACACACCTGGAATCAAATTAACAATCAGACAGGGGAAGAACTGGGTAACAGAACACATGGGGAGCAAAAACACAACAAAACAGTCCAGGGGCGTGACACCATCACAGCTGTTAAATTTAATTGCTCATCTTTATTTCCTACAAACACAAAAGCAACAGTTATTATTTTTCCTTTTTGATTTTAATATTCTTCAGTACTTGGTATTGTGGCCTTCTCCTCTTCATCTGTTCTTCATTATTTTGCAAGCCTTCTTGCGGTTGACTGAGTAGATGTCAAATGTTAATTTCATTACTCTATAAAAAAAATGCAACAGTTTGCATTAGATAACATTTAATTATGTGAAAAGAGCTTTAGACTATGTGGAAAAAGCTGCTGCGCATTGAAATAGACACTGAATAATATTTATTGAATATGTCAAATGTTTGTAAAGTCATGTAGCCTATTAAACCCATGAACCTTTTATGCTTAAAGCGTTACCTGATTGGGTTATCTTTTCATACTTCGTGTTTAGCTGTTTTTTTTCTTTTCTTTTTTCTTCTTTCTTCATAGTCGTGGTGCAAGCGCTAAACTCAAGTCAAGATTGGATTGAACTCAGTTCAGCTGCTCTGAAACCCAAAACCCACAGTTTCCCATCTCAGCTTAACTCTGAAATCAACTTAGAGTTGATTGAACCTTTTTTTTATACTTTGACTTTGCATTGAATTCATTTAATGCTGAATTATAAAATATAAGGACAGTTTATTGAACCACAATGCTTTTTGCAAACTCATGCTGATGAAGTCTGTCTCTGCATAATTGTATAGTTATGATCAATATAGACAGTATATTATATTATATGATTTAATAAAGAATATAAATATATTCCTCTTCCATGAGCTCGTGAAGATGGTTGTTGTCCAGTTATATCAGATCAAATGCTCATGATCATATTGCTTAATGTTGTGAACAGCAGCTACACTATTTATTCTGCTTTTCTGTTTCGACCTCATGATGCCATACATACTGTGAAAAGTGCTATAGAAATACATCTGAATTGAATTGAGCTGAAGTGAATGGCTGGTCAGAATGCTGAGAATACTGTAGTTGAATGTGTTCAAATAATGCATTCAGGAGTCACTTTATAAATAAAATGTTTGATGAAAGTGAAGCAGTTCAAACAGAAGATCAAAAGGTCACTCAAACAGAACATAAAAATATACTAGAGTTTAGCAGAAGAGTCACAACATGAAGCATTGCTTTTCATCACTGTGGTCATTTCACTTGAGAGTTTTAGCTGGAATCCTGTTGGCTGTAGTTCTCTGAGAGAGAACCAACATAAAGGAGGCCAAGAGCAGAGAAAGCAGCCATAGGAAGACAGGTGATTTTGCAGAGTCAGAAGCACAGGAAACCACAACAGAACATGTGAGTTCAGGGAGAAACCTCAGATGAACTGTTACTACTGACTGTTACCATGCCTACTGCTCAAAATTATGCTGTTCTTCACCAGACTGAGAAGCCTGTCTGTAACTGATCATTCAGAACGGCATGACACTTTGTCTCTGAGTCATGAACCCTTTCCTGTTTACAGAGGACTTGTGTGCAGTTCTGGAGACACTGAGAACATGAAGAATGACGTTCAGACTCTGTTTTGCAGAATACATCCAGCAAGACTGTTTCTTCTTTATGTGTTTTTTTTTTTGAGTGACAATCAGGAGAATCCCCAGCGGAAAATCATTCCTCTATGAATCACAAAAGAAGATATTTTGATGAACATCTGAGTGATTTCTTTCTGGTCAGTGCCAGACTCTGAGTGAACTAATTTTCTACAGGCTACGACAGTCTTTAGGGTTTACAGTGAGATTATACACATTAAACACATTAATTTTGTGTAGATCAGTTTTCATCATTGTTTTGGCATTTCTCTGTTTCTTGCTGAGTAAAAGGATCTTCAGGTGAAACTGATCTCAGTTCAGTCAAGAGCTCATGTCATCAGTCACATTTACCTCATTACAGGATCTCAAGTGTCTGAAGCTCATATAATATATAATCAGATGTTTTCAGAGGAAAGCACGGTTCATCTGTCAGCGTGAGGATTCAGAAAACAGGTGAGTGATTCCTGTAGTTCAACAGTAGATCATATGTTCAGTATTTCCAGCATGCGCAGAACAATCTCTGAAAACTACTGCGAGTGAAACACTTTCAGTCTGACAGATTCGGTTTTTTTTTTTTTGTTCATCTGTATTAAACACAGTTTGTTTTTAGTTCCTCTTCTGATATATTTGCACATGCGGTAGGAGTTCATTTCTAATGTAGTCTGGAGGATTTTGCTCAGTGAGCATGAGTTGCTTTAGTAAAAGTAACCTGGATGTGCTTCTGTTACTGTAGTGTTTTCAGAAAGCAGAAATATTGTCTTAAAACTAGTGTATTCTGCGTTTGAAGAAATATTTTGAAATCGATTGACAGACTGATTGACTGACTCTTGACATGACCAATGAAATCTTTAGAATCAGTTGTGGGTGTAGTTAGTGGTTTCCTATCGTCTTTAACTGAGCTGTTTCCAGAAGTAATTTCATTCTGTATCATGCTCGTCTGATCTGCTTCAGGTATGAAATGTTTATTATATACAGTGGTTATTTTTGTTTGTCAGAAGAACTCCACAGTTTGAATATTTTACTTTGATGCTTGGGCTTTTAATAGATTTTATGGCTTGCAATGAAGTTTTGATCACTCATCTCTGTAGGTCTGTTGATGAGGTTGAATATTGCACTGTTAACTGAATGACTCAATTCATAATTTGTCCGCCTGCAGGAATGTGTTAAATCACTCAGAGTCATGTAATAAAGGCTGGTGTCCCCATCTTATCTAATCTGATTTCAGTCAGGATGCATCGCTCCAGCATGTGGAGGCAGGGCAGCTGAAGCTGGACTGAAGATTGCAGAGGACTCATCTGGTTCTCCGCTGAGGTTCAGGGCTGTGTTTGTCGTCACAGGGTGCTGCTCTGGATCAAACTGACCACGGTAACCAGTCATTATGCCATTTATATTCTTCTGAAGTCACGTGATCTATCTTTGAAAAACAGACCCGTTTTCAACTAGGAGTGTATGATATTGACAAAAAAAAAAAAGAAAGATATCTTGATATTTTCTGGGATTTTATCAATAATGATACTGATATAATACTGATATTTGAAATTGTTTAAAACTCAAAAGATACTTTAAATATGAAATTAAAACTGCCAGTAGGTGGCAGCAAGTCACTGTTAATAAGTGAGTCATTGCAACTCAACCGAATCATTTAAACAGTTGATTCATTCAGGAACGAATCACCGTGTTGTTGCTCAGAGACGCAAAATAGTGCTGTGGCTGTGTTTGGAATTATTTTTGTTGGCGAAATAGAGCAAAAACGGGCAATATGGTGTCTAAAATGCAAGTCTCTTAATATTAACTTAACAGTTGTATGAAATCAATCACAATTGTAATCATGGTCATTTTTTTAGAAAAAAAAAATGGCACTCTTCGTGTGATATATTGAACTTTATTAACTATATGAAATGATATAAATATACATTTTCTGCCCCCATATCTTGAATTTTATGAACATTCTAAATATATTTTAATAGACTGAAGCATGCAGTGAAAGCGCACTCTAATGTGCACTAGACTTCATCAAGAACTGTATGTGTGCACTCTGTAGGTATGTTTGGCTTGGTTTTTGCAATATAGCCAGTGCACTTGAGAAACAGTGTGTCTTCCGCGGCTCGGTATGCTTTCAACTGTTTGAATTTTTTTTGTCTGGAGCAAGAGACATTCACGTTACATGCTTTGACTGATTTTCATGTAGAAAGGGCGACAGCGCAAAGAAATGATCATTCATGTTTTCATAACGACTGGCCAAATTCAAAAATTAAACTAAAATTAAATCATCTTTGAGAGCAAGAGGGGCCCCTGGTGTTTCGGGGTCCCTACGCAGCTTGCGTACTTTGCGTATAGGGAGGATAGGATCTGGATATGGATCAATAATGTCAAATCACACCTCATTAAAACCACAATTATGATATTATCACAGACGATATACTGTATATCGCACACCCCTATTTTCAACCTTCTATATTAGTCTTATGCTTTTTTTTCCCTTTAAAAGTTGTTTACTGTGCATTTTCGCTCATTCTTAAATGCATATTTTAAGTAAACAGCTGTGCAATTATTTAAAGTTCCTCTCTCTGTCAGTGTTGGATGATGGAGAGCAGCGTGAATGTGACGTGTTCAGAGATTCAGATCACAGACGGGTTTGAGTTCAGAGTTCCTGCTGATAGATTCATTCACGTCCATCAGTCTGACTGTGAACCGCTCTGGTACTCACAGGTGAGAGTGTGTTTCTGTCCTCAAACCACACCATTATACACACACACAGGGTTTCTGTCCTCAAACTATACTGTTATTCACAATTAAACTCTTAATAATGCTTTGTTCAGGATGATCGTCTGATAGCAGACCCATCAGATCCTCAGAAACTGATTGATCCTGTTATTTCTGTCTCATCTGATCGTCTCGTCACGTCTCACTGTGTGAATGAACTTCATCATGAGATCCACTGCACTACTTCAGGAGTAAATGATTTCTCACTCAACATCATGTTTATCTGTTTTTATATTTAATCCTTCATGAACACTATTAATGCTGCTCTAATGAATATTTCTGTCAGCACAGTTCAGACTGGAGACCATCTTCAGAGGTGAGAGAAACGCTTCAGTAAAACACATCAGTGTGTCCTGATTGAGATCAAACTCTGTGTTGAACTGAATCTTCTGTGAATCTTCAAGTGAATCATGATGATTGTGAATGTGTTTTTCAGCGAGGAATCAAACTGCAGCGACTCCAAACTCAGGTGAGTTTCAGCTGATAAACGTCTGATTATTCACTAATAAAACACTGCAGATCTGATTCACACTCAATCCACTTTCAATCTTTTCTCTCATATTGACTCGTATTTGTGATCTGAATGAAGCATCTCTCCAGCTCTCAGGTACAACATTCAGATCTTTAAACTCCTGTGGATTTGATTTCCAATATAGATTAATCATGTTTACTGATCAGCTGATTTCATTGATTCATCGTTCAGTCGATCAGCTGATTTTCTCTTGCATCTCTTGCATAGATCAGTGGTGGTGGATTTCTGTCCTGATCTTCATTGTTCTTCTGGTTTTGATCTGTTTCTTACTGCGTAAAAAGATCTTCAGGTGAGTGACGACTATTGAATTGTTTGATTTACTTGTTAAATTATGATTGTTAGAATCCAAGACTAACAGTATGTAAATGTTGCATCTGTTTTCAGAAGGCAGCACCGAGAGTCTGTCAGCATAATGATCCAGAAAACAGGAGAGTGAATCAAACAGAAAGAAAGTCTTGAAGTGAGTTTGACTGAATCACATGATCAAACAGACGTATGATGTTTGAATCTTCAGCTCAGACTCATTGAATGAATCTGTGTTTCTCTCAGGGATCCTGAATCTGATGATGAGACGCCGGTGAAGGTCAGATCTGATGCTCCTCATTGACTGGACAGAGCTGCTGAACTGCTCAGATTCCTGCAGGGAATCATCAAAACTAATGCAGACTATGTATCAATTAAAAGATTTAACTTTCAAATGTTTTTGTTTGACTTTTGTCCCCCAGAAATATTCCACAGTTTGAAAATTTCACCTTCATATTTGGACTTTTAATAGATCTTCTTTGTAAGTTCTTTGACTCGTTCCTCTCATCCACATTAATCTGGATACGTTGCTTTCGTTTATCATCCTCACTGAAATGTCAGGGAAATGCTTAAATCGTTTTACTGCTCGTGCGTAAATGCTCACTGAGATGATACTGCACAGTGCTGCCAACCTGGGGACATTTCAGACCCCGTTTCTTTGGCACTTTGTCCCTAAAAGGCACTTAGCAACAAATCTACTGACATCCTGAAACCAGTGGCATCAATTCACCACAGGTCAAGTCACCTATATTTATATAGCGCTTTTAACAATACAGATTGTTTCAAAGCACTTAACAGTATCAGATTGGAGGACAGAGTGTCAGTAATGTATGATGATAAGATTAAACACTCAATTTTCAGTTAAAGGCATTTCATTATTGAATTCAGAGATGTCATTGTCTAGCTCAGTTTCACAAGCCAAGGTATGGCGAGCTCTGATAACGTCATCAAATCTCACTGCATGGTTGAACAATATTCATATTCATATTCATATGCTATTTCACTTCCCGTCACTCCACAACAAATCATTTAAATTGAGCAGCAGGCCTATTCAGACCAGAGCAATGATGAAAATATAATTAGATATTAAATCATAGTGTAAAATCATAGCACAATCAAAAAAAAAATAAGCACAATTATCTTGTTTGCTGTTTGAAATAAGATTATTTAGCTTGTTCTAAGCAAAAAAACTCACTTAAATTTGACTAGTTTTTTTCTGAAGACAAGACAATATTTTTTACTTGTCTAGAAAATCCTTCTTGATTTAAGAATTTTTTGCTATTTTGGCTGGAAACAAGACAAAAAATCTAAGTAAGAAAAGCATTTTTTATAGTGTATCATGTCACATGAATAAACGTGCTTCGTCTTTTCCAAATACGTCCATTTTCAGTCCACTCTATGACAGGAAAACAGCATTGAATGTATTCACCTAGCATCTTCAAAGAGCTCAGTGTGGACAAAACTTAAGAAGAAGATTCATTAATGTAGATGTCTCATCAAGTGTTTTATCTCAATCTCTTTCTTCTGATGCTCTTCACATTAAAGCTGACGACAAACCCGCAGCTTCAGGAGGAAATCAGCTCTCATCTTTTGTTTTGGCTGAGGATCCGCTCGAGGAATGAAACGTTTCAATTTCAGTCTGTCTTGTTTCAATAGCATATTTAAGTTTCATAATGGTGTACGGTATGCTTCAGTTTCCCTTTTCATCCCCTGACTCAGCTGAAAATTAAAGACTGGGACAGAAACCTGTAAAATGAAACAAGTCTTTCGCCTTCACACAAATATGTCGCGTTAATATGGTGTTTGTCTGCATAAAACAGGTGAAACCAGCGATGGCAAACCCACACATTATTAAAAAGTAAAGCGAGAATTTATTTTTGTCTCAGACTGACTTGCCTTGCATAAACAATATTCATTGACATTGCCAGGTATGTCATTCTAAATGCACAGTCAGGCCAGGACTTTGGGGGCCGGGGGCCCCTGGGCTTGAGGTCATGTTTGGGCCCTATACCTATCCACTACAAATGTCCTCAAATAAAACATCATTATGGAGTGACACAAAATACACAAACATTAAGATATGATTTGTGGTTCAATTGTGGTTCTTTGTGGTTCATAATATAGTACAATTAATATGCAACATGTCTAGCCTAGTCAAAGCTTAGATGTAATATTAAATAGTCATCATAATACAATAAACAGAAGGTGTTCTCAGTTCTCATTTGAGAGATCAAAATCCCGAAATAACACTGAGCAAAACATCAAATGAAAGATTATCAACAAAATCCATAGATGGATTTTGCATGAATTGTGTCGAGTTTAAATTAGTGTCAAATGATTAATCGCATCCAAAATAAATACGTTTTGCTTACATAATATATGTGTATGTACTGTGTATATTTATTATGTATATATAAATACACATATTTATGTGTATTTACTTGTATATGTTTATATTCATATAATTTAATTTATATATAAATATATTTAATATATAAACATAACATATTTTCTAAAATATATACATGCATGTGTGTGTATTTATATATAAGTAATAAATGTGCACAGTACACACACATGTATTATATAAACAAATACTTTTATTTTGGATGTGATTAATGACGATTAATCATTTGACAGCACTAGTTTAAATATACCATTTGGTAACACTTTAGAATAGGGAACACTTACTCACTATTAAATACGACTTTTTCCTCAATAAATTCCTAATTTGCTGCTTATTAATAGCTAGTAAGGTAGTTGTTAAGTTTAGATATTGGGTAGGATTAGGGATGTAGAATATGATCTTGTAGAATAAGGCATTAATATGTGCTTAATTACTACTAATAAATGGCTAATACTCTAGTAATATGCATGCTAATAAGCAACTAGTAAGATATCCTAAAATAAAGTGTTACCTGACATTTTAATGTAGAATTATTAAATGATTGAAAAAATGAAATAAGGTACATTTTTAAATATGAAGCTACAACCGGCAGTAGGTGGCAGCAAGTGACTGTCTTCATGAGTGAGATGAAATCAACCGATTCGTTTAAAGTGCTAATTCTTTTAGCCTCACAAACGACTGTACTTACAGCCTGATTGGATCATTACGGTCCATGTAACGCTGAGAAACAAAACACCGTGTTGCTCGGAGACTCAGCGGTTCTGCTGTTTGTTCTGTTTTCTTTTTGAAAGAGCAAAACTGATTTTTGTGTCTGAAAGTTACTCAGTAACTTGTTGCTCATTGTACATTTGCGCTCGTGCAGATATTCGGCAAAACAGGACTCTTGTTTATGTGATAGGGTAACTCCTATATCATAGGCATATGCTATAAAAACAGAAACTCATTAAATGGCTATTTTTATTATTTTAAATCAATTTGATGACATTTCTGCCCCACTGTGTGCCATGGCAGTGAGACGAGAGAGATCACATAATTTAATTTAACATTAATATAATACAGAATCATCCTCTGTAAAGAAATGATGCGTGAACATATGATAATTTATCATTATCTTTATAAATGTGCGCTCTTTTGGGCTAAAGGCTTAATGGAGCTATTAAAAGTAGTAGCCATCTTTAAATCATCTTGCCTACAAGCTACAGTTTAAGGACGCTTTATTGACATCGATTGCTGCTTAAAAGTAACTGTCCATATACGAAAAAAAAAAAAAAATCTGCTGAAAGACAAAAATAAAGTTGGGGTGGTTGGACTCACACTCCGAGTGCATTTTGTAAGCAGAGGTCACACATTGACTAATCAGTTGTTCCAGAAGGTGGCAGCACTGTGTCATCAAAACAGCAGCGACTGCAACAACAACAGATGTCTTCAGTGTTGCCAGTTTACCAGTTCTGCTGCTTAATTTAGTAACTTTTTAGTCCACCCTATCCAGGCGCGGATTACACTCAGGCTTGCCTAGGCTGCAGTCTAGGGGCCCCACGTGTGCATTGGACGGACTATTTTTATTTTTTATTTAATTATTTTTATTTACTTAAGCGCAAACAAAAAAGACCCCCATTGGCCTATAAGTAACATCAAAGGAGGATTTGTTGCAAAGCGTCTGACAAAAGTAATGTATTGTATTGTCTTGTATCTGGCCAGAGGAGAACTGGCCCCCGACTGAGCCTGGTTTCTCCCAAGGTTTTTTTCTCCATTCTGTCACAGAGGGAGTTTTGGTTCCTTGCCGCTGTCGCCTCTGGCTTGCTCAGTTGGGGACACTTAATTTCTAGCGATTATCGCCGATTTGATTGCACAGATACTATTTAAACTAAACTGAGCTAGACAATGACATCTCTGAATTCAATAATGAAATGCCTTTAACTGAAAATTGAGTGTTTAATCTTATGAATGAATGAATGAATGAATGAGGCATTTATATAGCGCTTTATTGTGTATTGCAATACACCCAAAGCGCTTTACAATCATGTGGGGGGTCTCTCCTCAACCACCACCAGTGTGCAGCATCCACTTGGATGATGCGACGGCAGCCACAGGACAACGGCGCCAGTGCGCTCACCACACACCAGCTACAGGTGGAGAGGAGAGAGTGTCATAGAGCCAATCAAGTGGATGGAGATCATTGGGAAGCCATGATAGACAAGGGCCAGTGGAGGGAATTTGGCCAGGACACCGGGGTTACACCCCTACTCTTACAATGAGTGTCATGGGATTTTTAATGACCACAGAGAGTCAGGACCTCGGTTTAACGTCTCATCCGAAAGACAGTGCTTTTTACAGTATAGTTTCAGTATAAAAGCGCTATATAAATAAAGGTGACTTGACTTGACTTGTATCGTATTGTTGAATGCGCGCTCCGCACCGCCGAGAGCTCGCGCGATCGTTAAACCGAAACCGAAAGTAAAACACGCACACGCGCATTCAAAAGAGATTTTAATACCCCGCGTTTTGAGAGCGACTCCCTGATGTGCGCAAATTAGGCTACATAACAGATTAGACTGTTATTAGTATGTAGTCTATAATAGGTTGTGTAGTTGTCTATAGCTCTGTATCAAGCTTGAAAAAAAAGAAAAGGTCTCTATTTGCATTTTGAATAGTATTGAGAGATTAGCCTAATATGACTGCACTTATTGTTTGCACTTCATATGACTAAGAAAGTGTGTTGTTTATTATTTTGTTATTTATACTGTTTTATTTATGTTCAGTTTGTGAAAAGGCGCTCAGTTAGGAGTTCAAAGGTTCTAGAAGCTCATAATTCATACAGTTCTGAAGTCTGAAGACACTCATGAAATCATACAGGAGAGAAGCCAGTCAGCTGAGTTTGTGGCAAAACCTTTTACAGTGCTTGAGTGTTGTTGTCTTTTACTGCATATGATGATTCATACTCAGAAAGTAGAACTGAAATGACATTTATTACCAGAGGATTACTTAAATTAGTTTTTCCAGTCATGTGTTTGGTCATTAGAATTTTTTTTAAAATGTGTAAAAATCTCGTGTCTCGTCTTGTGTCTTGAGTTAAGTGTCGACATCAATGATAATCAAACAACAAAAGACGAGAAGAAAAATCACTCCCTGCTCTTGACAGAACGGCATTCTTAGCTTTTATAAGAGTTTATATAGTGTAAATTGTTCCCTACCATCACATTCACATCTATGCAACCAATAAATAAATTACTACCTAGGAGCACATATTTCTTCATTGATCTAGTCACTTGATTCTGCTTTAAAAATGCACCAGATTTATGCATTTAATTTTAAAATGAACAAAATTTTCTTATGAGGGGCATACCCCCGGAACCCACTAGAGGAACCAATGTGCACCCACCACAGTTTAAATAACTAAATAGTTTATTAGTATTAGTTTAAACTAACACTAAATAAATGATTAAGGGGCCTCACACAAAGAGCAGCCTAGGGGCCCCTGACCCCCTTAATCCGCCCCTGACCTTATCAACGTTTTCTTCCAAAAGCACCTAGGAACAAATTTAGCTATTTTTATAATTTATTTGGCAACTTTTAGCAACTTTTGATAAGTGACTCAAATGATAAAAAGGAACATTTACCATTTAAATTATACAAACAAGAGAAAACCAAAGATGCCTAGTAGTGCACACATCACGTAAATTAAGTTAGCTGCTATTTGCAATTGTTTAATTTAATAATTATAATAATGTACTAATTTACTAATTGTTCATTTATGATGCACTTTGTTGGTAGCTTGTACCCGTGATTGTTGATCAGTTGGTACACTGTAAGGAAAAATGGAAAAGGTACTAGTAATTTTCCAGGACATTATCTGTTATCCATTATCCATGATCTGTAATCCAAAAACACAAGATACAACACATGAAGGGTTTTTTAACTGCATTTTTAATTATATTAACATAGTAGATTGTGCACTGTGATGGCACTGTTAATGCTAAACTCTCGCGAGACAGGTGAGCGATTCAACATAGCGGCACATTGCTGCTAGACGTCAACAAATTTTCCCCTTTCCTTTCCCTTTTTTTCCCCATTCATTTTACCTACCACAAATACCATAAACTGGATTACAATTCGGACCTGGATCACCTAGAAGACTACATCGACGAATGCTACAATAGACTCTGCATCATGGGACGCTCTCAAAAAGCCAAAAAGCCACGCACATCGGGCTCACCTGCTTCATCCAACTCTCCTCCTTCACCCACATCCCCACACCCCCCGTGCTGTCCCGAGGTAAGCGACATACTTACATCCATAGACAAAAAACTATCCGGACTGGACGCCAGAGTAGCCTTAATAGAAGTATTGCACAAATACTTTCAACAACTCCACCGACCCCACCCAATCAGTGTCAAATTAAAACATTTTAAACAAAAATAACTGGTTCATCGACAGGGCAGGCAGTTAAAGGACACTCACTACAGACTTAACGACCAGTTTCCACAAGAAATCAACCATAGACGTAAACAGCTAATCCCCATCTGCAAGCTGTTACGTCTCTGGACGTAATGTGTCATTTCTTTATTATTCATTTATATTTATTTTTAATGTTGTGAATTGTTGTTGTGCAGTTCGTTGTCTCTCTTTTGTTCTATCTCTCCCTCTCCTTCTGAGTAGGCTTGATTGGGTTCAGCTGCGGCAGATTACGTTGATGAGAGCGGGAGTGTTTACTGGGAAAGACGGCAATGCAGGAGAGCTTCTGGTGCACATGTCGTAGAGCTCCGTTGTCGTTTGTCCCTCATCTCCTGCCCCAGACATTTAGATTTTTGTTGGAGTTCTAAATGTTAGTGTGTTGTTCTTTTGAGTGAGTTAAGCCTGTGTGGCCAGTTTTCACTGTTGAGTTATGAGGACATTTGTCTTGTTACTTTGGTATGAGTTTATCTTTGTATTATATTCTATTTATATGTTTTGTTTATTTAGACCGCTGCTGATTATGACATTTGTTAATGTTTAATTCATTATTTTTGGAAGCCGTAGGGAGGAGGTTGCCATTTATTTTTCCTGAGTAGTTTTCTCTTGTTTATGGTCAGATAGGGAGTAAGGAAAGACTTTTGTACTTTCTTTGGGATTTTTATTTTGTTAGGTAAGTTACATTTATTTCTCTTTTAGTTAGAACCATTTTTGTTTGTTATTTTGGCCTGAACCCTTCTGAAGATTCACGCTTCCTGCTATTCATATTTGTGTCAATAAAAGCTTACTTTTGACACTATTTCGTTGTTGGTAGTATTTGTTTGTGAGTTGGGACAGGAGAAGGGACATGCATAAAATTAATTGTTTTATTTGTCATCGACATTCCTAACCCTAGACGGGGAGGTCGTGACAAAGCAAATGATAAAAGAAGGCAAAAGAGCAATACTCATAGTAGACAAATTGTACATTGATGGACAGCTATTCAAAGACAAGGGCATTACCCCCTGGCTCTATTAGCACCACCCCTCAACAATATAATCCCAGTCATATTATATCACCCTTGACCCCCTCCCCCTTCTAGCATCTATAACATAATGCACCTATGTCTCACTGCACTATATAAGTATGCACCCCAGTCACCCATGTTTTGCTTTACAAACTCTGTGTTGTTTTTTTGTTTTATTGCGTGTTTTGTTGCAAATGCCTAGGTTTGTCTAGTGTTATTATGTCTTTCTGTTTTGTATTTGATGTTTGGCATGCATTATACATGTCAGTATAGAAATATTAGCTCAACATGCAAATCAAATTCATAACCTGGAAAATCCGTGGTGTTAGCTCTCAGACAAAAAATATAAATAAATAAATAAAGTTCTCAACTATTTGGATAATCTATATGTTTACTACAAGCAACACACCTTCCAGATTCAAAACAAAACACCCTAAGATCAGCACAATTCACTTTCAGCCACTTATAATTCAAAACAAAGAGGAGAATGTATCTATCAAAAAATTTGTTCATAATACAACTATTTCAGACCCAGAAGGACGCTTTATTATCATAAACATATCAATTAACAATAACCCGGTAACAATTGCCAACATTTACGACCCTTCTTTTTTTTTACACTTTTTTTCCCCTCCATTTCAAATTTCTCCAACTGCCCGGTAATTACAGGAGGCGATTATAACATCGTAATTGACCCATCACTTGACAGATCCACAAGAAATAAACGACACTGGCAATCCACTGACACAATAATACAGTTCATGAGAGACTTTGGCCTTGGCGATACACATATTACTTGCTGGTTCAGCATAGCTACTCCCGCATCGACTTCTTCCTAACTAGTAACTCGATCATACCAAATATCTCTGAATACAAAATCCACCCCATCAGCACCAGTGACCACGCTCCAGTAACATTCATATGGAATCCAACTAATTTACATAAACACACCAGTAGATGGCGCTTTAACACATCTCTCCTTAAAGTCGGCATGAAATCAAAATTGAAAATTCTTATTTTTTTGTGGAATACTGTAGTATCCGTGCACTTCATTATTTTTTTTAAAATTCATGTGCCTTTGTAATCTTTAATCAAAAATGTTAACCTCCCCTCCCCCTCAAAACGACTCATCTTCTCTTCCGGTCACATGCGATGGCGCAAGGGCGGAGCCAGTGACGTAAGGGGTAAACGCTGGGATAAACGACAGGGGGTAAAGCTGAAGCTGATGCTTCACTTTATAGAAATAAATGCATTGACCAGTTAACGCGAGCCATGGGGGAGTACACTACCCTTAAAAGTTGAAAGGATATTACCACAACATTACTCTTAGGACATTGCAAACTATTTATTTTTTTATGAATATGACTTAACCTGATGGAGGACGCGCTCAGTCATTCAGGCAGTATCTCTCTCTCTCTCACGCGCGCGCTGTTAGGCATCTTTTGTGCCATTGATCATCCTCGTCGCTGTCATCCTTAATAAATAAATAAATAATTCTTCATACTAGGGTGTCAGCGGTGAATCCAGTGGAGAGAAATCCCCCCACAACTAACTGCAAACTGGCATTCAGATCTGCCTCCATTTTGTTAGCAATGCCCCAACTTCCAATGATCCAATCAATTCTCGAAGGATGAAATCAAGTCCCGCCCCCTCATGTCAGATTCCGTTTCACTCGGATAGACGTCACAGTAGAGAAAAAAAGACAATCGCTACTTCTGTTTCATGCTGACTTTAAAGACCCAGAGTTTGACAGTTATCTTAAAAGAGAGTGGACATCTTTCCTAGAAATAAATGACTCTCCAAAGTCATCAGCCTTATTGCTTTGGGAAACAAGTAAAGCATTCAGAATTTTTTCTGTGAGCACATCACGGAATTTTCGGCGATTCCGTGATACCACCACAGATTCGGGGTTAATTAAGCCCGTGAACATTACACGGAATTCTGCCAAGCACAATATAAGATTAGTTTATATGCTGATGACATTTTACTCTTTTTTGCAAAATCCTCAATCATCTCTGCAAGAAATATCTAAAATCATTGATTCATACTCTACAATCTCAGATTATGCAATAAATTGGAATAAATCCTCAATTCTTCCACTACATCAAACTAAATGGGATGTGGCCGCCCAGATATCACCCATTCCTCTATGCACAGGTCACATCACTTATTTAGGCGTTAAGGTTTCCTCCAGGCTGTCAGAGCTGACTGGACTCAACTTCACTCCTTTACTGAAAACATTAGAAGACAACATTCACCGCTGGCACAATTGACCACTTTCCATCCAGGGCAGGATAGCTATAATTAAAATGACAGTACTCCCTAAAATAAACTACCTATTCTCAATGATCCCAACCCAACTCTCACTTGGTTCAAATCTCTAGACTCCATCATCACCCGATTCTACTGGAAAAATAAACCACCACAAATAAAATCAATCACTTTACAAAAACCCAAATCTTTAGGAGGCTTAGAAGCCCCACATATTTACCATTACTCACTCGCAAACCAACTCCAATTCATATATAAATGGACTCACCCCACTCAGTCAGACATCATATAGCTAGATATAGAACAATCACTCCGCGAAAACTTGCACATATCAGACATCCCATTTCTCAGTCAGTCCATTAAACACCACCTATGCTTCAAAGCCTTGACATTAGCTTCGGCTCTGACAGCCTGGTGGAAATATCACCAAATCACAAACTCAAATCAGCCGTTTCATCTAAAATCAACAGCAGAACCATCAATCTTCACCTTCCTTCCACAGTAGTAGATTTAGTTAATACTGTATATCATCCCTGAAAAAATCACTTTACAAAATATACAAAATTATAAGAAATTCAAATAAAACCATAACTTTACCAATAATCAAATGGGAAGAAGACCTTTCTATTGCTCCTGATACCGATTCCTGGACTCAAATTTGTAAAAATATTTATTCCATGACTAAAAACATCAACCTTCAGCTCATACAGTATAAGACTCTTCATAGAACACACTACACTGGGGAAAGGCTGTCTAAAATGGGATTCATATCAGAAATTTGCTCGCACTGCTCACAAAATTGTCCGGACACATATATCCACGCCACATGGCACTGCCCACCCATTAAACACTTTAGAAAGTTTGTTTTGTTGCATTATCATTTCAGGTCTTACACAACTGTAAAGCTGCTTTGAAACAATCTACTGTAAAAAGCACTATATAAATAAAAGTGACTTGACTTAAAGATTTGATAATGACAGACACTGGAGAAACTTACTGGAGACATATACAGAGCAATAAATAAAACACATACAGTATAAGGGTTTTGAGGTTTTTATTGTTAACATTTGTGTATTGTTCTTTTGATCCAAGGTTTTACAGCATTATATTATATTTAATGATTTTATGCAAGTTCATTTAGAATACATTTTACCGGAAGAAATCTTGACGTTCCTGTCTGACCTGTTGAACACACCCAGAGGTGATCAGAAACTTTGCCCTCTTATAACACTTTCCAGGAAGAAACTGACTTATTTCTCCTTTCTGTCATACTGACTTTGTCTCGACAAAAAGCAACTAAGATAAACACTGTCAAGAAGTATTTTTGAGTCATTTGTTTCTGAAGAGACAGCAGATCTTTGTGACTTTTCCGGGGATTCATTTTTTTTAAACCAAAAAGTATAATTTAAATTGCTGAAGCTCAAACAGTAAAAATGGATTCCTTATCTACAGAAGTGTTTTCTTGTCCGGTTTGCTGTGAAATCTTCAAGACTCCTGTTGTTTTATCATGTAGTCACAGTGTCTGTAAAGTGTGTCTTCAACAGTTCTGGAGAATCAAGAAAACTCAGGAGTGTCCCGTCTGCAGGAGAAGATCCTCAAAAGAGGAACCTCCATGTAATCTAGTGTTAAAAAACTTGTGTGAGTCGTTCCTGAAGGAGAGAAATGAGGTTTGTTCATCAGGATCTCAGGAGATCTGCAGTTTACACAGAGAGAAACTCAAACTCTTCTGTCTGGAGGACAAACAGCCGGTGTGTTTAGTGTGCAGAGATTCGCAGAAACACATCAATCACACATTCAGACCCATCAGTGAAGCAGTTTCATCATACAAGGTGAGGCAAACAACTTTTTCTACTTCATGCTGTTGAAAACATCTTATTTAAGTGTTGATTTGATTAATCAGGGTTGTAGTAATCTGGATTGGTTCCATTTAGTTCAGCTGAACCCCATTATGAATGCAGTTTCATTGGCCCTGTTTACACCTGGTATTAAGCTGAATTTTGGTCGATTAGATCACAATTGGACGATGCAAAATATAGGTGTAAACAGGGTGTAAAACATTTTGAGCTTGTCCACTTTCGACCACTTCCACAGGTAGTCAAAAACGCATTTAGATCCTCATCTGGGTCGAATGCATTCACACAGCTAGAAGAGACAGATTAAAACATCTGGGCCCGTATTCACAAAACATCTTAAGGCTAAAAGTAGCTCCTAACTTGCCAATTTAGGAGAAAATCTTAAAAATAGTTTTTTTGCAGCATTTTTTAAAATCTTATAAGATCTTCAAAATGTGAGAGACCACAAACATGAGGGGGAAAAAATCCTAGATTTACCCGTTTTGCTCCTATAGTGTGTGGTGTCCTCGGGGTTCCAAAATCAGTCCTTTGATTATATCCTTTTAATGAACCAGTTGGACAAGAAGTAACAGCTGTTCTTGCATCCAGTTTGGTTTTCTTTTACGTTTGCATGTCTTACTATCAGCCATGGTTATTCTACTCTGTTAATTAAAAGGCAGTTTATATGCACATCTGCTACAAGAAGCATACATGTAGAGACTGACAATTAGCTGAACATATATTTGTTACACTTTAATTAGTGACACTTAGCCTGCATGTTAAAATCTTCATTTGAATGTGGCAATTAACATTATTTTTTAAACTTTTATTTGGATATGGCAACATAATATCATGCCCTACAATATTTTTATGAATAAATCTCTGACAGAGACCCTCCCTATCAGCCAATCACTGTGTGCATGGTTAGTAAACATGCTGACATCATCCATAGCAACAAGGTCAACCCCCTATTTACGTTTAGCTTAAGACTTCTCTCTATTCCTTAATAAAAGTTTGTCTCAGCAGCTTTGTGGATAGGTTTTAAGAGAAAACTCTTAGCTAAAAACTTTTACTGCTATTTAGGAGAACTCTTAGTGATAAGATAAAATCTTTTGTGAATACGGGCCCAGGTGTAAACAGGAATGTGTCAAACAAAACACATCTTAATATCAGGTGTAAACGGCCATAGATTTGGGAAATCAGTAACTACAGGGGCAAATACATGTTCACGCAGACCCAGTTGTTAGTGAATAACTTTTTTGCTTCAGTAAACTGAATTGCTATTTACAAACTGTATTTTGTGTTTATTCAGGTTGCATTTCTTTTATGGTAGGTTTTCATTTATGAATCAATTTAGTAAGAGATGTACAGAAAACAGAAGAAATCAGGATGGGGCAAATACTTTTTCACAATATGATTATATCACTGTATCGTTTTCTATTCTTGTCTTCACTGTAATCTGGTTCAATGTATTTTTTGTTCAATTCTAGGAGGAGCTCAATACAGCACTGAAATCATTACAGGAGAAACTTAAACACAATGAAAAACTGAAAGGAGAGTTTGAGAAAACAGTTCAACACATCAAGGTGAGGAAACAGAATCATGAGTTATTTTCATTACAGTTGTAGATCACTATATACATGATCTGATATATTTACTGTAATGGACTACAGTTGATTATTTGTGTAAATGACGATCATCAATCTGCTTCTGGATCTTTTATATGTCGGTATCTGACTTATGTCAGATATGAAGGATGTGATTGTGTTGATGTGTGTTGATTAAAGTGACTGTGGTTTGATTTCAGTCTCAAGCTGAGCACACAGAGCATCAGATTAAACAGCAGTTTGAGAAGCTTCATCAGTTTCTCAGAGATGAAGAAGAAGCTACAATCACTGCACTGAGAGAGGAAGAGGAGCAGAAGAAGCAGATGATGAAGGAGAAGCTGGAGGAGATGAACAGACACATCTCAGCTCTTTCACACACAATCAAAGACATGGAGGAGATGATGAAAGCCAGTGACGTCTGCTTTCTGAAGGTCTGATTTCAGATGATTGATTGATTGATTGATTGATTGAGTTGTTGATGATAAATGGTGTGTTTGTTCTGCAGGAGTTTCCAGTCTCAATGGAAAGGTGAGTGATCTTCTGGTGTCTCTGGTCTCTCTGCTTCTGATCCAAAGCCACTGCGGTTCTGATCCTGAATGTTCTTCCAGAGTCCAGATCTCATCACAGCCGGATCCACAGACGCCTTCTGGAGCTTTGATTCATGTGCCACGTTACTTGGGCAACCTGCCCTTCAGAGTCTGGAGGAAGATGCAGGACATCGTCCAGAACAGTGAGTCTGCAGAAGATTTGCAGACACACTAGAAATGAGAGATGGGGGATATTTAAAGATTTAGACATTTTAGGGGCCAGATTTACTAACAGCTTGCGCCAAGGCAAACCCTCTTTTGGTGTTAAAAAACTACTGTCAGGATTTTCTAAAGACACACAGTGAAATATTAGCGCTGAAAAGGTGTGGACAGTTAGTTTTGCGGCTGACCTTATTGCATATGCATTTGTAAAACTTTCCCTTTTAAATGCTAAATTTATGGGAGTAGAGAATTTAAATGAATCATGCAACGAGATTTACCAAGATTTGCGTTTGTCAATTTACTGGTATTTGAAGCATTATTTAATGCCCCCAAAAAGAATGTCTTAAAGCAGGTGCTATTTTGCACTGCTCTTGGTAGATTGCGTTGGTCATTATGACAATAAAATTTGATGTTGCAACTGTGATCTATGTGTGTGCGCCTTGTCAGTAAATCAAGTGCAGAAATTTCCACTCCCATTGGCACGTTTATCGAATTGCACTTTAACGCTAATTTTCCCTTTTCAGTAAATCTGGCCCTTTGTCTGAATAACAAAATGACATACTACACCAAAATAAGTCATAACAAATCGACAACTTTGGTCCACATTATATTTGCAGTTACAGTGATACAGCAGAGTTCAGTTTGATTGTTTTTGTCAATATCAGTTTCTGTCAACATGGGATGGAAATCTAACATGTCTAAAGCACATATTTATTATATAAACATTAACAGTGATGAGAGGAAAATGTCTGATGTGTTTGATCAACAGGATGAGTGTCATAATTCATAATAATCTGTGTTGGGTTCACTCTTGATCATTATTTGAACATCAGAATAACATCATCTGTTGATTGTGTCTCATCAGCTCCTGTGATTCTGGATCCAAACACGGCTCATCAATATCTTGTTCTGTCTGATGATCTGACCAGTGTGAAATGGAGAGGGAATAAACAACCTCTTTATGATAATACAGAGAGATTTGACTTCTATTCCTGTATTCTGGGTGCAGAGGGTTTTAACTCAGGAACACACTGCTGGGATGTGGAGGTTAAAGAGAGTCCAGGCTGGACTGTTGGAGTAACCACAGCATCAAACCAGAGGAAGGGACGTGATTTCTTTAACACTAATGTCTGGAGTGTGCAGCATGATAAGTACCAACTGTTAAAATGCCCTGGTTTTCCTGTTAAACAAGATCTCGAGAAAGTGCGAGTTAAGCTGAATTATGACAAAGGAATGGTGTCATTCTCTGATCCTGTAACTAACACACATCTACACACATTCAAAACCACCTTCACTCAAACACTCTTGCCATTTTTCTGGTGTTATGGTACAAATAGTTCTCTGAGAATCTTACCACTTATACTGTTTGTAGCAGCAGAAAATCGCTGATGTGATCTGACCATGCTAAAGAATCAATTTTAAAATGGCACATTTTATCTGTGGAAATCTGAAATATGTAAATCATATCCCAATACATTTAGCAAAATTCCCATTTTATGAATAAAATTCAGTGTTGCCATCATAAGTATATGAACAACAAAAATAAATAAATACAAATGCTGTTTCCTTTTGAATGTCATTTTCAGAAACTGCTCGAGATCCTCTGAGTTTAGACCAGGGGTAGCGAACTCTGGTCCTGGAGAGACACAGTCCAGCAGAGTTCAGCTCCAACTCTAATAAAAACTCACCTGCCTGTAGCTTCCTAGTAACCCTTCAGACCTTGATTAGCTTGTTTTAGATGTGTTAAGCAAAGCTCTGCAGGTCTGCGGCTCTCCAGGACCGACGTTCGCCACCCCTGGTTTAGACTAAATATTCTCTGTTTAACTGGCACATCATTAATTTCCCATTATTGAGCCATTTTTCATTTTTTATTATCATTTCTGTAACTAACAGAAAAGTCAGTTTGAGACTGTTTGCGTGGAGACTTTTATTATGAAAAGCACAGAGCGACTCAGGAAGAGAGACGTCTGCACCACATGGCAAGAGGCTGTGTTCGAAACTGCAAACTTGGTGGGTTGGTACTAGTACTAACTTATCGAGCACTAAAAGAGTACATACCCAAGAGTCAACTCTCGTTAAGTATCCCTACGTCCCTATCTGCCCTAAACAGTATTGAAAATGACTAATATCACATAGAATTTAGCATGGATAGTGTGCACATTGGAACGCAGGCTACGAATGCGATCCGGACATCATCTGCCATGTTGACATTATCATGTGGCTTATGACGTTATAACAAGAGCAACAACTTAAAAGATATGAGTGACAGGTTCAATTAATCTATCTGTAAATATCTGAGTTTTGTTTAAGAAACTGCTGCCCTTTTATTTTGTGATTGTAGTATAACCAATACATTTTGTATACCAATACGTTTTGTATACAACCAATACAAGGGTGTGACACTCTTCCAGTTCCTGTCTGCCGTGCTGCTGAGAGGTTTGCGATTGTAGCTCTGTCACGAATCCGGTTCATGGTTTTCCGTCCGACTGCCACAAGAGGTCGCCTCTCCATCATATTGACTCTCACACCACACATCACACTGGACTGCATTTCCCATCATCCATTGCACTGATCACACAGCTGTCATCAATCACATGCTCACCTGAGAGCTATTAAACACATTATATAATACCCACTCAGATCGCAGAGTATTGTCTAGCGTTTAGCAGTTAGCTACTTTACCAAGCCGTTCCGTGTTTATTTTTTATTTTTTTTTTTTAGTCTCCATACCCAGCCAACATTTCCACGTGGGCCCCATGTGGGTTTTTGATGGGCTGCCACTTGGGACCCGTACAATTTTGTCCATCGGCTCCACTTGGGCCCCATGTCTGTTAGCCCATAGGGGCACATGATGGGTCCATAGTGGGCTCTAAGTGGGGCCCATGTAGATTTTCATTATATGGGCCCACATGGGTCCCAAATGGGTTCTTAATAAATGGGGCCAAGGTGGGCCACATACAGAACCCTTATGGGTCCCAAATGGGTGGCCACTCTGAACCCACAAATGGCCCATATATGGGGATTTTGTGGGACCACAGTGGGTCGGAACTGGGCCCCATTTATATTTCTTTATTAATTCCTCTGGATAAAGTTAATGTGCTAATATGCAAAATCATCTTTCAAACCACTCCAACTCTTAAGTTACAATGTTTTTTTTTTTTTTTTTTTTTGGAAACCTGTACCTGACCTGATTTGTTGATTTTATGTGGTGCTCAATACATTTTAAATTACATGATAAAATATTTCAACTGTGAAGAAAATGACTTCAACTCAATCTCTAAATCACAGTTTTTATTGGGTAAAACAAAATATTAAACAAAAACACTTGAATAGATCAGGATAAAATGATACTCCTAGGCCTGTGCAGACTCCTCAGCTTCATACCTAAAAACAGTAAAGAAAAAAACAGAAAAGGCATTTATTTTAAAATACTACTAAACATTTACAAGAGCATTAAAGGGATATTTCACCCAAAAATGAAAATTCTGTCATCATTTACTCACCCTCAAGTAGTTCCTGTATTTTCTGCCCGAACACAAAGTAAGATATTTTGAAGAAAGTTTGTAACAAGGCTGTTTTGGGGCACCACTGACTTCCATAGTAGGAAAAAAAAAATACTATTGAAGTCAATGGTGCCCCAGAACTGCTCTGTTTCCCACATTCTTCAGAATATCTTCCTTTGTGTTCAGCCGAACAAAGACATTCATACAGGTTTGGAACTACTTGAGGGTGAGTAAATGATGACAGAATTTTGATTTTTGGGTGAACTATCCCTTTAAAAGGCATGTGTGGTTGTAATTAAGCCGTGCCAGTACTTTTCCCTATGAGTCAAAACTGTCACTTAAAGGGATAGTTATTACTAAAGGTAATATGAACAAGTTAAAGGTGACACTCTTCAGTTAAGAAATGCAATTATGTGCTAGGAGCTATTTTTGTAAAATAGCCTACATGATAATGCAACAGTTTGATTTCAAAAGAGTGTATAACCGTAAAATGTTAGTCAAATTAAAAGTAACTTACTGGCAACAATTATCCAGTAGTTGCTGTATTTCATACCACTGTAAAACTAAGTATAGTAGTTTTAAGCACACTATAAAATGAAGTACAGTTATACTGTCGTTTATTTTATTTTTATTTTGTTATATATTCAATAACACAAGTTATTGCTTCACACCAACAGCTTTATTCATGATTCATCTTTTATATTTCAGAGCTGAACTTCAATCACACAGAATTACCAGCATATTAACCATATTTCATCAGTGAACATACCAGGCAAAAGTTTAACAGCAAGATTTCTCATTTAAAAAAAAAAGAATGATCTTCTGCTCACCAAGCCTGCATTTATTTGATCCAAAATACAGCAAAAACAGTAATATTGTGAAATATTTTTACTATTTAAAATAACTACTTTCTATTTGAACATATGTTAAAATGTAATTTATTTCTGTGATCAAAACTAAATTTTCAGCATCATTACTCCAGTCTTCTGTGTCAAATTATCCTTCAGAAATCATTCTAATATGCCGATTTGCTGTTCAAGAAACATTTTTTATTAATATTATCAATATTTAATACAGTTGAGTACATTTTTTTCAGGATTCTTTGATGAATAGAAAGATCCAAAGATAAGCATTTATCTAAAATAAAAAGCTTTTGTAACAATATGCACTATTTAAAAGCTTGGAGTCAGTATCTTTTTTTTTTGTAGGGGGGATTATATAAATTAATACTTTAATTTAGCAAGGATACTTTAAATTGAACAAAAGTGATGATAAAGACATTTATAATGTTACAAAAGATTTCCATTTCCGATAAATGCTGCTTTTTATCAAAGAAACCTGAACAAAAAATATGCTCTGCTGTTTTCACAGGAATAAATTACATTTTAACATATATTCAAATTAAAAGCAGTTATTTTAACAATATGCGCCACCTGCTGGTGAGCGGCTGACAGCAGCTGGAGATCATGCATCGGTGCTCTACTGCTATTCCTGCGGTTCCCGGATGTGCATCGCTGAATTTTCTGCCGAATTTTAACCACTGAATTTGAAAAGTGAAATAAAATGACCGAAATTTTCCTGTTGAATGTTATACATCGTATTTTTAAACAGATTGAATATTTTGGAAGTGAATTCTGGAAGGTGAATATGAATTATTGAATTTTTAATTATGAAAATGTGTGTGAAATATTTAGAATTTAAATATTCACAGCTTAAATAAACAACTGTGTTAAATTTCAGGACCTGAAAATACAAGCCCTGGAAATACAAGGCATTCAAATGCAAGCAAGCATTAATTGCAATGCATCTTTTTTTATTATTTGTGGAATTCAGCATGCTTTATGTTTCAAAAACTATTGTCATTATTCTGCTTCCATACCTATCCTTATGAGATAATAACAGTAAAAATAATAATATTTCTGCTTTTTAATAACAACTAATTACAATAAAAGTAAAACATGTATGCATGTGTATACACCAGGGAAGAAATAAAAGTCATATTCAAGTAAAATTATAATTATTTTCAATAATGAAAATATTTATTCTTTTTTTCTTTCTTTTTTCAGATTGTCATCCGATTGTTGTAAGTGATCAGTCAAGCAGTCATCCTGCATCTTGGATTTTCCATGTTCAGTTTGTACAAACATTATCTGATATTGAGTGAGGCTTTTTCTCTCCTTTGTTTGTGTGTCAGTAGCTGCTGCACCCCAAAGCCTCCACACCCACAGTGTTCCTGCTACATTTCTTCTAATATTTTTGTGATTACTTTTTCTTCCTACCTGGTCTTTATGCTAAGTTAGGAAAACCAGCTTCATGTTTAAATAGGCAAACTTGTGCCACATATACCAGGCTGACACACACACACACACACACACACACACACACACACACATATATATATATATATATATATACCAGGACAGCCAGGCACAAGAACAGTTTCTTTCACCAGGCAATCTACAGAACAGTTAAATGCCTTTTTATTCTCATCTTATTTTTATTGTCTGTGTGTCGTTGTTGTCTCTGTGAACTGGAAGCTTTTGACACTAAAACAAATTTCTTGTATGCGCAAGCAAACTTGGCAATAAAAGCTCTTTCTGATTCTGATTCTGATATATATTTTTTATAAATATATATTTATTTATTTTTCTGCAAATACTGCAGTGTGCTGGATGGAGAAACTGAGAAGTTTATAAACAGAAGGCATGGAAGAAGAGAGCAGGTCCTACAACAAAGAAATTATTCTTAAGGTATGCTCCAAATTTACCATTTACCATTGAGTTCACTGAGATCTGACTAACTGTGTGTCTATATGTGTCCCCTCTTTATCTCTCTTTCCTTTTTTCTGTTCTCTTTTAGGATAAACCTGAGGTCCTGGGAGTTCTTAGAGGTTCTAAAGTGTTTTTTATGCATTTGTTGATGTCAAATTTTCAATAATAAATTCAAATAAATTCTCATACTTTTTACATTTATATGGTGTCATTCCAACTGGGGGGGTATTGAAGGGGGAACTGCACGTGTGTGTGTGTGTGTGTGTGTGTGTGTGTGTGTGTGTGTGTGTGGAAAAAACATTGTTAAAAAAAATACTGGCTTCAATAATACATTTTTTGTAGTTTTTAGAGAATCAATTAATTACATGAACAGTTTTTTTCCCATGTAGGCTATATATATATATAATATTGTTTTGGTACATTTTGTTGTTGTTATTAATTAAATTAATATTGGTTTGTATTTCATATACATTTCCATTTGGTATCCAGACTCGGGCCAGTACCGGCTAATTGTATAATCTATGCTGGCGTGATTGTGGCCCGATGCCGGCAGTGTCGGCTCAGTTTCGGCAACCGGACTCGGACCAGCGTACTCTGGTCGATTCTAGCGCGTCATTCACTCCCGTAATTCACAAGAGTCCGGCAACCGCATCCGGGCTGAGCTATTTCTTCCGGCTTGCCAGATTTGGGCCGTTATCGGGATACCTGGGATACCACCAGCATACCACCAGCATCCCATGCTGCTCACCAGCATACCAGCACCACGACACAACATATGCTGGTCTATGCTGGTTTTTCCAACAAAGCGGACGTACTGCGGACCTAAACGGACGTTCGGAACGTCCGGGGGACGACCCCTGTTTGCTGGGCCTGCACTTAAGAAAAGAGGTGTTCGTCTGACAGAGGATCTGACGTTTGCAGAAAGACAACAGAGGAGGCTGCTATGGCCAAAGGTAAAAGCGGCGAGAGAAGAGGGGAAGAGAGCCTACTTTCGTGGAGCAGATGCCTTTATAGATGGAGAAAAACTGTCTGTCGAGTTTCAAGATGAATACTGACTGAAAATAGTTTATTGACTGCTGGTTTGTCTGTCAATCTGAAATTGTACACGCAGTCTTCAGTCCACAAGATTCGTCCAGGTGATGTGACTCTTCTAAGCTAGGAGTTGATCGATACCGACTGCTTTGTGAATTTCATCGTTTCAGGGTTCTTTATATAATATTGTTCTGACATCCAAATAAGATCTTTTTATGTCTGATTTTGTTTTTAGTTGTTTAAAGATTGTTTCTCTTAACGTTAGGGGTTTACGAGACAGCACTAAAAGACAATCCATGTTTATTTTTGTTAGACATGCTAATGCAAATATTATTTTTTTACAAGAGACTCATTCGTGTGAAACCGATGTTAAATGTTGGCGTTCTCAGAGGGGAGATCAAATCTTTTGTTGTCATGCTTCTCACCATTCGGCAGGTGTCGCTATTCTTTTAAATAAGTTTAAAGGTGACGTTCTAGAATCAGTTCGTTCAACAGAAGGGAGATGGTTACTTATAGTTGTCAAGTTTGATAATTCCGTTTTTATTTTAGGTAATGTTTATGGATATAATTCTTCTGTCTAAGCCAAGAATATGTCCACGGAGGTCTCTAATTCTATATCAGTGTTAATGAAGAAATACCAAGGTGCCCTTTTGATAGTGGGTGGTGACTTTAATGATGCCCCAGATGACTTCTTATATCGTTTCCCTCTACATACGTCAACCTCTTCAAAGTTTAAATTCACTACTTTTGTGTCTTCCCATTTGTCTATTGTGGATATTTGGAGATTCTTAAATTCTAATGAAAAATGTTACTCTTGGAGTAATTCAACTAGATCCCTATAATCAAGGATTGACCTATGGTTGGTCAGCCCTGATTGTGTCCAATATGTAACAGAAGTTGCATATTCTTATGCACCCCTTTCAGATCATAAAATGGTTGTTTTGGCACTTTCTGGTTGTACAATTAAAAATAATAGTTTAAGAGGATATTGGAAGTTAAATAATAATCTGCTTAGTAATGAGAGTTTTGTAAATCAGGTTCGAGAAATAGCACAACACACTTTTAGAAATAAGCAAATGACATATTAATAAATGGGAGTTATTCAAGTTTAAAGTTAGACAGTCAGCTTTAGTAAACAAGCAAAAAATAATAGTTTGAATAAGGAACAGGCACTTATGACAGAATTAGACATTTATTTGAGAAAAGATAACCTTACAGAGGATGAAAAGGTTAAACTGGAGACTATTGAAACTCAAACTGATCAAATATATATTGATATAGCAAAAGGCGCATTTATTCGTTCAAGAGCTAAGTGTTTAGAGAAAGAAGAAAAAAATACAAGCTAGAAAAACGAAACCATAAAAGACAAACGATCTCCTCTTTTAAAATTGATGATGTAATTACTTCAAACCCAAAATTAATTTCAAATTATGTAGAATCCTTTTACTCTGTTATAAATCTGTATTTCAAATAGATAAATGTTCTAAATTTTTTGAATCAGTTAAGCTATCTACTAGTGTTGTCAAAAGACCCGGTACTTCGGTACCAAGTCGGTATTAAAAAAATGAAAACGTCACGGTACCAGGTTTTTTTAAGTACCCGGTCAACCCGGTTCTTGACGCATACGGCCCGATGATTTCCGCGATGCAGAAAACGCGGACGGATTCTCGGAATCCAGTTATAAAGACGGAATTTACAGTTTAGCACGGAATGTCACGGAATTTGTCAAAGTTTGGATTAATTAATCAAAAGTAGGTCATTACACTTAAATCAAATCGCGACAAGGACTAGTATCTGTAAATATTAAGCCACAAAAGTCGATTCAGATATGAATCCCGCATGTTCTGCGAGTCTCTGAATGAATGAATGGCAGAGACGCGCGTTTTTTTTTTTTTTTTACTACATACACGGTGATTTCAGCATCTGCCGTCTCAATGAGGACATAAATACATAAACAACGTCTCCAACTGCTCTGAGAGTCACTTCACTTCTACCGTTTCATTTGAGTAAACCAGCGTCATATCATAAGCTACACACAGAAATTTAAAGGTATTCACGGCAACCCGTCAAAATAAAAGTTTATCTTAGAGACATTGTGCCAGAAATATATTACTATTATTTAGTAGAATGTATGTGATACTATTACTACTGTTGAAAAAAAAAATATTTTTAAAGAAATAATCACACAATATTTCTTCCATATTTTTATTTTAATAGTAAATCCCCTTTATTTACCAAAAAAATTAAATGTTTAAATTTCATTATTTAAAAGACAAATTAAATTTGGGTGAAACTTGTTTACTGTTTTTCATACTTTTATTACTTGCGGAAAAACTTGAAACACAATTTAAATAAGTATAAAGAATGGCATTGATTTTTGTACATTTTATTTTTGTTTGATATTATTATTAAACATGTTTTTGGTCCCACTTTATATTAGGTGGCCTTAACTACTATGCACTTACATTTAAATTAATAATTTGGTACAATGCACTTATTGTGTACATACATGTTTTTACATTTTACTTATATTTAAAAAAAATACCTATATGTAATTACACCTGTAATTAATTTCTGTAATTATATTTATAATTACACTGTTGACCCATCACTTACACCTACCCACCCTTAAACCTACCCATACCACCAAACCTGTCCCTAACCTTACCCATATCCCACCTCAATAGCAACAATAGTGTTTTGCAATACAATATGAACACAATGAGTACATTGTACTTATTTTTTGATGCAAGTACATAGTAGTTAAGGCGTTAAGTGTGACCATGTTTTTTAATTAGCATGTGGTACCGAAATTGGTACCGAGAACCGTGGATTTTCACTGGTATCGGTACCGAATACTGAAATTTTGGTAGCGTGACAACACTACTATCTACCTATTTCAACTCAATTTAGAGACCTTTGTGATGAAGAACTAAGGAAATATGAGATGGTCACAGCTATCTGTTCAATGTAAAAAAATAAGTCGCCAGGTACAGATGGTCTTTCAGTGGAGTTTTATCTTTGTTTCTGGGATATAATTGAAAATCCTTTATTTGAGATGTATATGGAATGTACTGAAACGAATGAACTATCAACTTCTATGAAACAAGGATTAATAACCCTACGGCCTAAACCTGATCATTTGATTTTAGACAACTGGCGTCCTATAACATTATTGAATGTAGATTATAAATTATTATCTCATATTTATGCAAATCGCTTAAAAAAAGGTCTAAATGAAATCATTAGTGAGTGTCAAACAGGATTCATGGCTGGTCGACACATAAACTGGAACATTAGACTAATTTTGGATTTGTTAGATTATTCAAATTTGGTGGAGTCAGAGCTTTAATGGTCTTTCTAGATTTTCATAAAGCTTTTGATACAATCGAGCATCAATTTATGTTCAGGGCTTTAAAGTTTTTTGGTTTTGGGGAGAGATTTATCTCTATTATAGAAATGTTTCATAAAGGTATTAATAGCTCCATTAACTTCTAAAAGATTTCCTATTTGTAGAGGAGTGCGTCAAGGTTGTCCTATATCCCCTTTTTTGTTTCTTATAGTTGTAGAGTTTCTTTCCATTAAAAATCCTGAACTCTCCATCTGTTCAAGGAATAACCATCTTTAGAAAAGAAATTAGATTATCTCAGCTTGCGGATGATACTGTTCTTTTTTTGAGAGATAAAGAACAGTTGCCCGCAACTCTGCAGTTAGTAAATGAATTCTCTGGTGCTTCTGGATTAATGCTAAATGTTACGAAATGTGAAATTATGATTCAAACGAAAACATTTTGTGCAATATCCCAATAAAAAATAAGATCAAATATTTAGGAATAAGTATTACAAAGGATCTAACAGAGAGGCAAGAATGACATTTTTCCCCTAAAATAAAAAGGCTCAAAGTATCTTTAATAATTGGGTTCAAATAGATTTGACTATTATTGGCAGAGTTCTATTGACCAAAGTAGAATTGGTATCTAGATTTATTTATCCAGCATTATCTCTTTTTGTTCAAGATTTTACTTGTAAAAAAATTAATGATTTGTTTACACAATTTGTTTGGAGGAATAAGCATCATCATTTAAGAAAGGAAATTCTTCAAGGGCCAAGAAATGAAGGTGGATTTGAACTTTTGGATTTTTTTTTATTTAAATTATACCTTTAAAGTAAAATGGCTTAGAAACTGCTTACTTAAATCAGACTCAATATGTTTTTTTTTCATATACCATACAATATTTTCAAAAAGGTTGGAGGATTGCGTTTCTTGTTATTATGTGATTACTCTGTTAATAAATTACCTGTGGCATTGTCCAATTTCCATCAGCAAGCTCTTAAGGCTTGGAAGTTATGCTATGTGCACAACTTTTCCCCACATAAAGTAATCCTGTGGAATAATGCTTATATTACAGTTAACCGGGAATGTCTTTATTTACAAAGCTGGATGGATAAAGGTATTTATTTTTTATCCGATATTTTAGACCAATCAGCGCATTTGAATTTCCTATGAAAATTTCATGAACAAATGGTTATTTTCTAGGTCTACTGATGTTGATGAGAAGTCATATGTTGTCATATAATATCTGTCGATCGGAACCTGTACTTTGTCTAAATGGGGTTGACATTAACAGTAAAAAGTGTATAAATAAATTGATTAGACAAATATTTTATAAAAATAGATCCCTAAAGCCTAGAGGGAAATTTTTCTGGAATGTTTGCTTCACAGATATTATGTGGAAAAAAGCTTGGTCGCTCCCTCATCGATTCTGTATTTCTAACAAACTTAGGGAATTACATTTGAAAATCCTTCATAACATTTATGTTAGTAATTATACTCTGTCAAAATTTATTGATGGAAAATGCTCATTTTGTTCAGATCAGCCAGAAAAATTGCTACATCGTTTTCATGAATGCTACCATTCAAAGAAGTTTTGGGGAGACTTATCGTTGTATGTCCAAGAGAAAACTGGTTATAGTTGTGATTTGAATTCAAAAGATTTTTTTTATTTTATTTTGAATCAAAAAGTATGTTTGTTAACTTTATGCTCAATCTTATTGCTGAATTTTATTTGCTAAGTTTCATGTCCATAAAAGTAAAATAAATAATTCTAAACCTTGTTTGAAGGTTTTTATGGTTGATGTACATTCATATTGGGATTCTCTTCAGTTTATTGATAGTAAAACATGTAAAGATACAATTGTATTTGCTAAAGAGCTGAATTTAATTGAAAAGTGATCTCATATATGCTGTCTTCTGGATTATTGACATCTAGTTGCTCTTTTCTTTGTATTCTTGTAAATTTGTATATTTGTATATAATGTAGGCTGTAAACCCACGTTTATTTTTTCTTTTCTTTTCTTTTTTTATTTGGATGTCTTGATATAATTGTATATTTTTCTTTGTTGTAGTTCTAATAAAAATAAATTAAAATAAAATAAAAAAGTACTTGCTCTAAAGAGGTGTTTCGGGTCTCGGGAGACTAATGTAAATTGACCGACAGCGCCATCTGCTGTTTTTGGAAAAGAAAGTTGCTCAATTGCATTTGTGAGAAAATCAAGCCAAGTTTCCTCATAAAAAGGCAAATGAGTCTCACAGTTGTAACACACAATACATATATTTGTCCATACCTCTGCATTTTCTCTCAAATAGAGTTTTGTATTTGTAAATCACTTTGCGTTTGTTTGAAAGTCGAGTTTTTCTTTGCAAAGCAGATTGTGTTTTTTTGCAAAACGCTGGATTTGTTTGTATAGTTTTGGCACAATATTCACTCCATAAAAAGGTCTGAAACTTTGTATTATGAGTTGTAGTATATGACATTTCACTCTTTATGATGAATCACTTGTATTCATCATTTGGAAGTTGCTTTGGATAAAAGCGTCTGATAAAGGAATAAATGTAGGCCTATATACATGTAATGGATGTGTAGTCTATTTAATGTGCATCTCACCACAGTGCTCGTAAACCTCTGTTTTGTTAGCATTATTATGGAGCTCGTAAGTGAGGGGTAAAATCTGTCGATATGTTTTAGAGCATCCACAGACTTGGGTAAAGTTGGTTTTATATTGGCACATTCGGACTTCTGCATTGTTAACCGCAGTACATCGGACATTCAGCGGACATTCACAAGTAAGTATGACATTAAAACAATACTTGCCCATTTTGATCGATTGTGAAAAAAGTAGGTTGACAGTGATGTCGCTGATTAGAATTAGCAAAAAATAACTTTACTGCACATATAATTAGAAAGTTATTAAACGCGGAAATGTGCGAATGTGCGAATATAAAACCAACTTTACCCAAGTCCTCCACAGGGTGACGCAGATGAGTTTATATGAGCCCATTTCATAGTCATTACAACAACTTTGGCTTTTGTTTTCAAGCCGTTGGTGAGAAAATGGCGTTTGGTTCAGGTAAGATCTAAAGAGAGAAAACCAGATTGTTGTTTAAAGTTTATTCTTATCTAATCTTAAGCAACTGATATTGCTTTAGCATTAAACTATATTTGTGTGGAGTTAAATAGGCCTATATGTTTTGCTTGTCGATATGTATCGTGTGTTGTTTCATGTCATGTGTTTTATTTATTTATTTATTTTACTTTTTGCTTGTCTTTTCCAGACTATAAACGAATGTTAGCGACTGAGAGAGTAGGCCTAAAAGAGAAAGTGCCATTGCCGCTATATTTATTTATATCACAACGCATGAAAACAGGTCAAATAACCCTTACAAAAATGTCCTGTGGTATTCCTGTGGTACTGCAGCAGTACTACATAAATTTACCACACAACAAATGAGCAGAGCTAAATATGACAGGATTACCACAGCACTTTCTGTTGTAAAGTATCACAAGAATTTACCATTAGATGTCGTATGTGGTTTTTCTGTTGTTTTTGTGTTGTAATTCCAATACAAGCTAAATATGACAGGATTATGATAGCACTTTCTCTGTTGTACAGTATCACAAGAATTTACTATTAGTTGCCGTATGTAGTTTTTGTGTTGTAATTCCAACACAAGCTAAATATGACAGGATTATGATAGCACTTTCTCTGTTGTACAGTATCACAAGAATTTACTATTAGTTGCCGTATGTAGTTTTTGTGTTGTAATTCCAACACAAGCTAAATATGACAGGATTACCACAGCACTTTCTATACAGCATGAACTTACTACAGAAAATACAATGTGTTGTATTTGAATGGTATATGTATTGTTTTTGTGTGATATTTCCAAAACAATGACATCTAGCTGGCAGAAATAATGCAGGTGAGTGCAGTATGTCAAATACAGTAATGTGATATTTTTAAGGTTACTATCTGAATTAAAATATAATAAAAATGCTAAGCTGTAATCAACTGCTAAAGCATTTTACAATATAAACAATTGTCTGATCTCACTTTATCATAATTTAAAATTGTATTAAACTACAAAAATGAATTCCCTACATAGTACATTCTCACAAAAATTTTCATTTTATGATTTAAATTTAATTTATGACAAATGTGTTATATTGTAACTGTAACAGCTATAATGTAATGACAACATCAATATTTCTAAGATATGAAATATAGTCCAGTGTGTATTGTGTTTTTTATATATATATCTCTGTGTGTGTGTGTATGAATATAGTACACAAAATAATCAATTATTATAATTATACACATTAACATAATAACATTAATAATTATATTATGCACACAGGCATTTATGCTAGCGTTGCTTGCTGCCCGTTTCCATGGCAATGGTGAAGCTCAGACTTTGGCGCACTTTTGGATTTTGAACTGTGACGTCAAGCCGTTCTCAACCGCCAACCGCGAACCAGACAGTTTGTAAAATGTTGCGTTTCTGATTATTTTATTTTTTCGAAGAAAACCCAGTCGAAACAGGTCTATCGAGTTACACTGAAGACACACACATTCACGACGAAACATTAATTAAGGAAGAATGGTATTTCTCCGAGGAAGTAATCGTCGGCTGGCCCGCTGCGAGAAACCAGACGTCTCAGTTCATCCGTCTTTGCTGGTGAGTAACGTTAGATAAAGTGCTTCTGCTGTACTTTTATGTGCATGCTACCCGTGCTGTATTTGTTAGTTTAATTTACCACGCGATTACATATCACTCTGTTTAGATGAGATAGTAAGTATCAATATAACGAATTTAGACCGACTGGAAATAACATACAGCTCTTCATTAAAAGAGCGGGTTCATAAGAGTTATTTGTTAATAAATTGGACACTGAAATTGTCCAAAAAGGCCTGGCTTAATAGTGTCATGTTCGTGAACTGAGCTACATTGGTGGATCAGTACATATAGCCAGTTTTCATGATTTAATTGATTAATAAGATTCATACTGAGTTCGGTGTAATACACCATCATGTGTTTTCTGTGTGAGTTAAACAAGTAAAGAGTGCTGCTGCAGAAATCTACTTTTGTTCCATATTTAAAACAAAAATCTCAGCTACTAAATTCAGTCAGCTGACAACCCTATTGTTGACGTGTTTTTATATTACAGAGTCAGGCTGAAAACCTGCTTAAAGAGAGAGCCAGATTAACTGGGAAGATAAAGCCCGGTGCTGATGTACCTGGTAAGCTAAATGAAGAATTGTAAAACCGAAAAAGCTCAGACGATGCTGAAAAGACTGTCAGCTCAGCCTCAGTAAGTATGCTCTTTTTCACAATCTTTTATATAAAAACAGAAACAAAGACTGGACAGCATTTAATGCAGCAACTAATTAAACATAAGTCAACAAGAAAACAGGCAAAAAATAGTAGGCTAAATACTATAAAACCGTCAATTCCAGTTTTTCAAAACACAATACCACAAAAGACAATAAATGTTTATGCTGCTTATGTATCTTTTCAAGAAATGCAAAGAAGAATAGAAGGGCTACAGGAAGAAAACAGCGGCTCAGAGAGGAACTTGAAAACTGTAAGTGACAAATTAGTGGACTGAGATCTCGAGTCACGTCTTTCAGGTATTTATATTTTAACCTAAAAAAACTTCTCACAAAATGAGGAATATTATAAAGCAGTTACAATAAAAAGTAAACAATATGCTCTCTAAAAAGTTGATGCAGTTGTTATAGAGCCAATATTTACCTGATCTTAAAAATGACTTTGATCTGTCAATACAGTCAGGTTGATCATGTTAAATAACCAGTTCATAGATGTTACCACATACAGTTCAGTGAAGTGCAGACATGATGCAAGTGTTGTAAATGGCCGCTTCATTGATTACACTCTGTATAATTTTAAACAAGTCTCTAATATAATATATATTTTTATAGAAAAATTTCAAAGCACCTTTTATATTTCTCTAAATTATTTATAAGATAAAATCAATTGTTTTTATAAAAAATAATTAGTTAAAATCTTGTTTCAGAGATTCCTGGATTCTCAATGAGCTGAGAAGGCTATGGACAGAGGCACGACCTCAAACTGAAAGTGAGGTAAATATAAAATTGTATTTAGAAAAAAATGTTGTTTCAATCCTCAAATTTGATTGGTCCAATACATTTCACTGTTTGTATTACTCTGTGTTCACAGTATTTCAGATCATGTATGTGGTGCACAGTAGAGGCAGGTTGGGGAATGGATTGATCTGAATTGAGGAGCATATTTTTTGAAAGCCCTCAATGCTCATATTTAGTGAGTAGGAGCAGAAAAAGAAAACCTAGAGTGGAGTATATGTGTTGCTCACATTATACTAAACACACTCTTTGTCACACACAGTTTCATAATAAACTGAAACATTTGTTCACTTCTCATGATAACATAAAAGTTCTCTACTATTGTGTTTTGCACAGTTGCTTTGGCAAAACATCTGTCAAACAAACTAAAATCAAAGTGTGTTATTGCTCAGTGCCATTGTCAAATTGCAAAATTAAAGAAGCTGCGTGTAATCATGAATTTCTCTGTATGTAAATATACCAGATTTAATTATCTGTGGAACTGTTGGTGGAAATTGTTATTGGTGCAATAACAATGTTTGAATTTTCCTTCTTATGGCCAATAATATATCATCTGCTGATATGTCATGCATCTCTACTCACTATTAATTACATTTTTAATGTACTGTTGTAAAAGAGTAATATCAAAATTGCAGTCATGTTGTTGTTTAATCATTGTTCCTATGGACACGTGATAGCTGTGCTCATATTCAGAACAACAGCAAAACAGTACAGCATGGTTTTGGCTTTGGTCTAGTAATTTATAGACTAACTTTCCTGGAATTGTGAGGGGGTTTTTTTTATAACACTTTATAGCAGGGGTATCACACTCGGCTCCTGGAGGGCAACTGTCCTAGCTTTGTTGTAAACCTGCTCCAACACACATATCGGTAGTTTTCAAACCAACCTAAAGGACCGTTTGTCAGTTATTTATTAATGTATATTAGTCATGTCGATTTTTTTATTTTGCAGAAAAAGTGAGCTGTGTTTTCCCTATTCTCAGCCTCAGACGTCACGCCCACGGACCGTTGGCTAAACATGTGATACATATGGCACACAAAAAATGTCGTCATCGGACTGATTGAATTATACAGGATTTCCGGGAGACGTACGTGTTGCATTCTTTAATGTTCCACCTGGAATCAAAGATGCTGTGACGCCGAACTCCTCACGAAAGAAGAAAGCCGTCATGTTTACAACTGTGATGACAAGCGCTTATCAGGATCAACTAACCGCTGGGTTTTTAAAAGTATGTGAAATATTTAAAGTTCATGGCATGGAATCTGTAAAATACGTCCGAGAGTTTTACACACCGGTCTGTTATTGTGGTGACATTTCCACGCCCCGAAACGTGACCTGAACGAAATGAACTGTGATTGGTTGTTTGACATGTCGGTCAAACAGCCTCATTCCAGACCTTAAGCCGTCAGTCTGAAGCTCTGGCTACGCAAGACAATGCTTTCCCTGATGTGGACACAGGATCCCTGAGAGAGGCTGTTCACAACAAATGATCAATTGAGCGAAAGCTTAATTGTGAGATGTTAATGTTTGAATACTGTGAATTTGCATTGTCATGCTTTGTTTAATTGTGCCTTATATTGTTTTATTGTGTCATATACCCTACTTTGTAGTGTACACAGATGATGTTGTTACATATGGTGAATAAATGTTGAAATGTAATATGGCAGATGTAGTATGGTGTGTCACATTTTTGTATTTGTAACATTTTTAAGATTATGACAAGTATGCTAGTAATACCACAGGTTTATGACAGAAAAACTATGGTTTTCTAGCAGGAATATCATAGCAAATTAAGTGTTACCATAAAAAACCCTGCAAAATTATTACAGGAATACCACAGAAATATTACAAAAGGACCACAGGACTATTACAGGAAAGCCAGCAGTAATACCACAGGTTTATGACAGTAGTACCACAGGAATATCACAGATATATTACATACAGTACAACAAAAATGCTGTGGTAAAGCGTCCCAAAAAACAACATAATACCACATAATTACCACACAATTTTTGTGTAGTACTTTTAATGTTTTACCACATGTAATACCACAGGTAATTTTTGTAAGGGAACGCAAACAAGGCAAACAGGTCAATAGGAGAATACTGAATTGTGTCACATAGTAGCCTACAGCGTAAACGTATTAATATGGGAGACAACAATGGTAAAGTATGTATTTAGGCTACAATATAACTTTCTTGCTTACACATAGTTCTAATACAAAGTGTAAGAAATATCTTGTTCAAATGGGATTAGTCAAGGCAGGAAGTGTTCCTCGAATCAGAGGGTAGAGAGTGGGGTAAAACACTCCCTTCTGTTTCCCCACAATAACCAATAGATAAAGTCAAGTGTGTATTCTAACTACGGACAGCGTTGACAAAAGTGATGCAGAAGTTTTCACCATGAAGCTACGCTAAACGGATTTCACTGTAAGTTATCTAAGTTTCAGCAGTAAGAAAAAAAAAGTGTTTTAAAGCTTTTTGTTTTGTAGAACATCACAGTTATATATGATATGAGAACAGTAGGGCCTGTAAATAGGGATTATGTGTTATTTTATAATTATATTTTATTTGTTATTTTTTATTCTGTTCATATTCTATTTTATCAATAGCACACACGTACATATAATTTATTCTTCCAACTAGTTGGGTTTATTTGGAAATTAAAGTGATTTCTATATATTATCCATTCAAAAGACCACTAAAGCGATCCCAGTTCTGCACATAAGCCTAGCGCGATATATTTGTGTCCTTGCTTCGCTGCGCAATGCCGTCTTTTGTGATTTAAAGGGGTGGTTTACTGCGATTTCACTTTTTTCATTTTAAACAGTGTGTAATGTTGCTGTTGGTGCATGAACAGTATCTGCAAAGTTGCTGCATTGAAAGTTCAACGTAAGCGGAGATATCGTCTTTTAAAAATCAGGAAGTTTAATGCCTACAAAAACGACTCATACGGGACTACAACGAGATACTTCCCGGGTTGCATACGTAATAAACCCATCAATCCCTCCCTCCGGAACATGCAAAAGAGGGGGCAAGGCCATGTCCTGCGGCTTTGTCGAAGAGGAAGAGTTATAGTGGAGAGTTGTAGCCATGCCGTCGAAACGGTGTTATTTTCACCCAGCTGTCAGGTCTTCTGTGTTCGGGCTTCCTACGGACGCTGTAGTTCGTCAACAATGGTTAAAATTTATGTTTGATTATGTTCCTGACGATTACAATCCTAATTTACCTCTCTGCGCTGCGCATTTTACGGAAGACAGCTTCCAGAATCTACACGAGTTCAATGCCGGATTCACACAGAAACTATTACTAAAACATGGAGCGGTTTCAACTTTAAAACCAGAGGCAGCAGTTATTGGGCCACAACCTGTAAGTAAGATTTCATAATTTTAAATGTATTTGCATGTATAATTTCAGACGTAATGTTTTAGTTTTATCAAGGTCGTAAACAAATACCAACGCTGGCTTTAGTAGCCAGTTAGTTAAATGCTATTTCGTGTGTCTTTGACAAACACGTATAAACATTTTGGACCCGAATTTGTAATTATGTACTAATTTTGTAAATGTATTTTCCATGTATACTTTATGACATAATTTTTCGATTTGATCAAGAACGTAAACACAAGCCAATGCTGTTTGGTTATAGTAGCCAGTTAGTTTGATGCTATTTTGTGTAGTGATGCACGATCATAATTTTTCATGGCCGATTCCGATACCGATTTTTTACAAGCAAACCGGCCGATTCCGATACCGATTTTTTTTTATCAAAGCAACAAACAAGAAAGAATGAAAGTATACATAAACAAGATGTTTATTTGGTATTTAACAGGCCAAACTGGGTTTTGGCTATTGAAAATAACTGTAACCATCTGAAATTAACAGCAGTAACTGCACAGTAAGTAGGCTACATTCAATACAAACATAGGTACTGACAAAAGCATTTAGCTTTTGTTTTTAAATTGGGTTGAATCTATAAACTGGCCTTAAATGAATACATTAACTGTAACCATGTCATTTTAAAGGCAACAACTGCATAGTTCCACAATCCAAACAGCACAATCAAAACACATTCAACACTTCAAACAAAGATGTCACTTAATCAGCATTCAGCATTTGTTTTCATTTTTCAATTTGGTATAAAGAAAAAAAGGTCTTTACCAGTGAAACTAAATAAAACCAAAGTTGGCTATATGAATATATTATACCAAAATGTTAAATCAAATAATGTTTAGTGCAACGAGTAAAACAAAGATGCTACAGCAGGTGCTTTTTAAATCAAATTAAGTCAATGTAATTTTAAGGTAAAATAAAAAATAGGCCTAATCATCCTATATCTTATAGAACTGATGTTTACTTCTGGTTTTTCAAAAGTGCATAAGAGTTCTTCTTTACAAAAACAAGCATTTCAGCTTTGTCACAAGTTAGTCTGTTTCGTTTCTCATCCAACACGTGAGAAGCTGAGCTGAACAAACGTTCACTGTCTAAAGCCTCGTTTATACTCGCGCCTGGCTCCGCTTCGCGAGCCTCCCCAAACGGACGAGGCGTTTATACTTGACGCGCTCGCCGGTGAGATATTCTTTGAAACGACAGGTCGGACAGGTGCGCTCGCGCAACTTCAGCGAGCGCAGGAAAGCGGCTCTTATTTGTCCGCGAATGTAGTCCGGAAAAATTGACCGGAAAAAAGACAAAAAACCGTCCGGTTGCCGATCGCACATTATAAGCAAAAACCGGCCGGTTCCGATTTATGGCCGGTCAACCGGTGCATCCCTAATTTTGTGTGTATAAGACAAACGTGTATGAACTTCAGAAAATGATATGTAATCACAACAGCAAACTTCATTCAGAAACGTTTGTAAGAGCCGTGCTTGCGGAGGTTCTGCTCGACTCTCTTCATTACCGCTTTCTGGGTCTGATTCTGGCTCAAACTGATACGGCTATATTGACACCATTATTTACAATTTAACCGCAGCACATGCAACTGTTGCCCGTGAAGGTAATGGGCGTGAAGTTTCCGGACAACGTGCAGTACGCGGTTTAGCCAATCACAACACACCAATCACAACTAACCAATCTGAGCCCATTGCCTGTGTGCACACTTTTATAGCATTAAAATGTGTATTGTTTCATCTGGTTAACTAAATGTGCATTAATAGTGCTTGTTTAAAATATCTTAACCTGTGCACAGCGCTCTTTGTTTACATTAGTTCAGAGTTATTGCTAGTTTTAATGTAAAAGAATGCAATTAACTTCACAAACTATACATCATTAAAAAGGTCTAAGACTCAAGCTTCATATCCATCTCGACTTCGTTTTTCATTTACATAACTCCTGGCATAAATTAAGAAATGACTGGCACTGGAAGTTTAAAAAAAGATTAAAAAGTATTTTTGGTTTAGTTTTGTCGTGGCCACGAGATATTAAGTCGTGGGAACATGATAATACTGTATGTCGTGGCCATGAGTTTAATCATGCATAAACAAACCCGCGTGACCATAGCAACCTGGGATTATCAGAGACTGATCAAATATATTTATCCATCCCACAGTCCGTTGATCGTGTCTTTTTATGTAATATATGTGTATATTAGGCTATTATTATTATTATTATTATTATTATTATTATTATTATACAGCCCTGAACGTTAAGAGATCGAAATGAAGGGAAAATAAATCAAATACATAACAACAAATATAAAAATATTACCAATATTAATAAAATACATGGACTTACAAGACTTGTGGGATGGATAAAAATGTTTTCTTGTCGGCCTATTTTATTATACTTTATGTAACATTTATTCATAATAAACTTAATTCGAATGTTGTCTACATCGTGATACAGTCCAGTACGTAGCCTATGGTTAACACTTCAACCACCAGAGGTCGCTGTATACCTAAAAGCGCCAGTGGGTCAAATTCACCCATGCCATGACTACTGTTTTGATATGGCTAAAAACGTAGTATGTCACTGTATTATGTCACTGTCTTCACAATGTCTAGAGTCATAAAATTATTATTTTTAGTCATCAGCTATGTTTTTGTCCTGTTGTTTTAAGTTCACAGCTATTTTTAAGCAGGTTAAACTAATCACTTTTCTTAATGATGAATATAAACCAGCCTGCAATGACAACGAGAATTGCGAGGAAATATATACATATTTGGGTGTTGTAATATTATAGCTAATAAAATGTTTCAAGATAACCCTTGTTATTTAAATGACTAAAACACCCTAAATAGACTATTATAAACAATACTAATTTACCACATTGCAAAGGATGTACAATGACAAATTCAAGTGCACAGTTTCACCTAATTAATTAATTTGTTTAGTTATATAATTTATCATTTGAATAAGAGAACAACACCAATAAACTTGGGGTAATCATAAAAATTGTTTTATTCATTACATCATAATTCAGATTTTTTTTTTTTCAGGAATAAATAAGCAACACAGTAACGAACCATAAACGATAAAAAAATTGTAAACACAAATTAATATTTAATCCAAAGTTTGAACATTTATGAGTAGAGGAATAAACATCTAAAACATCTTCATTTGAACGTGATGACAGGAATTATGCGTAAATTTGTCCTGATGGCGCTTATAGGTATAAATGCCCCATTTTTGTTCTGGTTTTATCTAAACATTTTTTTTAACAATAAACAGGGGATTGTAAATAACACAATTTTAGTAAAAGTCAATGACTGTAAGACTTGGATATTTTTAATTGAAAATATATTATGTAGCCTATTTGAAAAACAGCCGTGGGTAAAATTACCCCATGGTGGTGTTAATATAATAATTTAATAATGTATTTTTTTTTTTTTTATAATTTCTTAATTAAAAATAAAATATTAATAATCTCTGATGATCCCAGGTTGCTATGGTCACGCTGGTTTGTTTACCCATTAATATCTCGTGGCCAAGAGAAATTTAAACCAAAAGACTCAAGCTTCATTTTTTAAACTTCCAGTGCCAGTCATTTCTTAATTTATGCCAGGAGTTATGTAAATGAAAACGAAGTCGAGATGGATATGAAGCTTAAGTCTTAGACCTTTTAATGATGTATAGTTTGTGAAGTTAATTGCATTCTTTTACATTAAAACTAGCAGTAACTCTGAACTAATGTAAACAAAGAGCGCTGTGCACAGGTTAAGAGATTTTAAACAAGCACTATTAATGCACATTTAGTTAACCAGATGAAACAATACACATTTTAATGCTATAAAAGTGTGCACACATTGAGAGAAATAAACAACAGATGTTCATATTAACAACTTCTTTAACTTGAGCAAACGCTGCTAATACACATATACATTTGTTAATAAAATGAAAACATGCATGTTTTAAAGCTAGTGAATAAAAGGAAACGATCCGCCCGCATGCCTCTGCTCAATGACGTGCCTGGATCAGCTGTGATCTGCGTCTCGGGCCGATGACGTCACTTCCACACTCAAAAAAATGGTTTTGTGCCACTGTCCGTTTTATTCAGATATTTTTTGTTAAAACAACACAAATATATTTCATTTTCAGCCAAAACACTATTGTATTGTGTTTAATTAACTTAAACTGTTTAATGTTCCATTTTACTTAATTATCAATTGTTAAACTAACGTAAAGGGTTTAATTTCGCCATTCAAAAAAAAACCGGATATGACGATTTCAAACGCCTTTGATGAAGACGGCGCGAAGGCTGTGCATCATGGCGTCTAGAAATACCAGTCAGGTAAGAAAATCTAAAGTTTTCTTTGTGTTAAAGTCTTTCATTTGTTAGAGTTTTTATTATGCTTTTAGTGTTTTGTTTTGCAGTCGAGTAGTTATTGTGTAACTGTTTACCGCGCCGTTATGATTTCGTGCGGTTGGGAGATGTGAAAGCGCATGTCTTTCTGTCGTGTTTGGACTGTAACGTAACGTTATGTGTGCTTGTAGAACAGACGATGGGACGAATTTTTTTTAATTCAGATGGTTTTCCTTCTTATTAATGATATATGAGCAGTTAAATAAAACCTCCCTGTGCTCTTTCTGTCCTACTCAATCAGCTAAAGCACGGAAGCAAGTACAAATAATGCCACAGTCGACTTCTGCATACATTTTAACATTTTATCTGCTATTCTTCTTTTGTAACAGCATGCATTTGCTCACTGTTTTCTTACTTCATCGCTGCCTGATGAAGGAATGTCACAACTTGACTGACGGAGGAGAAAACAGTTTTGGCAAAAGTAAGTGAAGTACTGTATGCATTTTTATCATTTATAAACCGAAATAAGAATGATTACACTGAATAAACATGAGCGATGCAAGTCTGCAGCGCTACTTTGTGTATTGCCGTTACCAGGGAAACAATAATTGTTTTGCTTTTTCAGTTACTATTAGAGCAATGTGAAAACTAGCAGTTTGCCAAATGTAATCAGTTTTATTTTTTTGGATTCAACTTAGACTAATCTACATTTTTATGTAACTGAATAAAAAAAATAATAATTAGCTAACTTTTAAGACTAGTCCTAAACTTTTATGCAACAGCCCCCAGGTCTTAAAGGGGTGGTTTATTGCAATTTCACTTTTTTAATGTTAGTTAGTGTGTAATGTTGCTGTTTGTGCATAAACAACATCTGCAAAGTTGCAGCGCTGAAAGTTCAATGCAAACAGAGATATTGTCTTTTTAAATTCTGGAAGTTTAATGCCTACAAAAACGGCTGGTAAGGGACTACAACGAACTACTTCCCGGGTTTGATACGTCACTGACCCAGATAAACCCCGCCCTCGGGAACATGTAAGGAAGGGGGCGGGGCCATGCTGTGCTGCTTTAGAGAAGAGGAAGAAAAAACTAGGGGTGCACGTAAAAATCTATTCATATATGAATCGCGATTCTGTCTTCTATCGATTCTAATGGATTCACAAGTTTCAAAATCAATGTTCTTAAACAGCCGTTAATACTGTTCCTCGTGTCGCCCTGCTCTGCATCTCTCTCTCTCTCTCTCTCTCTCTCTCTCTCTCTCTCATTCAGATCGTCAGATCAGCTCCAACAAACTGTTATGAGAAGCGTTATACATGGACGCGTGCGCTGTTGCCGTACTGTATTAAAGCTTTAATCAGAATAAAACCGTATATTAAAAGCTAACATAAGCAGTAGCATAATAACAGCGTATCTAAACGTATGAGACAACAAACAAACAAACATACCATTTAAGAGCCGTGCTTGCACAGGTTCTGCGCGATCTTCACTAATATCCTCTGCGTCTCAGTCGGGCTCAAATTGATAAGCAATAGACGTTTCTATATTGTTATAAATCATTGTTTACAATAAAACAGGAGCACATGCCGCTGAGCTGAGGGGCGGGACATTTAGACGCACGCTCGGCGGTTTAGTGAATCTAAACACACTGAGCCAGCTAACCAATCAGAGCCCATCACGTATTTCTGAGGGAGGGGCTTCATAAAAACAGGAAGTAATCGAGGCATTTGTCAGAGAAGGGACAGAGCGGTGTGGAATAAAGGTAAATTATATGAAAAATAATGCGTTTTAAAAAAAAATGAAGCATGAACACATGTTAGACTGCACCCCATAAACACAATCAAGCCTAGAAATAAAAAACAGTAAACCACCCCTTTAAAAAGGTCTTTATAAGTTTTAAATTTGATTTTAAAAATCCTGCAGATACGCTGTAATAATATTTTGTCGACTTTTGTTACAATTCACGGCTTAGCCTATTTGAAGTTTTGGTTATGAACATGGAGGACGCGGTCATACAATGACTTCAAACCGGACAGTACTCTGAGCTGTTCACATTATACATATGCTCCAGATATGTAATCACATCCACCCTTTTGGAATGATAAACATATTCATTACTCAAGCAAATAAATCATTGATTTGTTTTTGATCATTGAATTTGTCTTTGCTGTTAAACTGTATGGGTGTTCTTGTAACACATTGCACTTAATTTGTTTACAGATTTGTGCAGAATTTGAGACGGACAGAATTATGATAGGCCCATTTGTGTCAACAGTCTTTGCCAAAATGGATCCACACTGCAAAACTTATGAAGATGTTTGTAAATCGAAGAAGAGTCCTTGGACAAAGAATTAAACCCTCTTGGTGCCCATTACACAGGTAAGAACAAGTACACTCAACAAAACCTTGTATTAAAACATTATTTTCTCACCGGCCACTAGGGATGCAGCGTTTTTACCGGTTTTACGATTAACCGCGATTTAAAACGTCACGGTTAATTAATCATAAAGGCTCTGCTACACCGAGTGTTTCTGTTGCACGGAATGGAACTGTTGAAACATGAGCAAAACAAAGTTACACTAGCGGTGCACCATCTTAAAATGCCGTGCTTATCACAGAGACACAGAGGCTACTACATTAACTATGACAGAGGAACCAAACAGCGATCCTTTATTTCCACCAGAGAAATGACTGAAGTCGATAGTGTGGGACCATTTCGGGTCCACCAAGAATGACCAGGGCGTCATTTAAATATTGCCGTAAAAATTGCTGTTAAAGAGCGAATACATAAGGGATAATGCACGGCTAGCCAACCTGTTCTCGCTGTGCAATAAACGATTTTAATGCACGATGTGAAGGCAAGGACCACCTGACGCGAAGTTCGTTAGCTCGAACATTCTGCCCGCTTCAGAGATTAAATGGTGCGGTGAGAGAGAGAGTGCATGTGTGAATTAGCCTACCTGCATCTGCGCGTCACTTTAAACAATGAAGATTTGAGTTTAGTTATTTAAACAGTCATTTTACCCCCTCTTTGCTGATTAATATAATGTAGCGATCCAGTATCTAAGCTATTTTATTAATGAAAGTCGCTGGGCAGCGTTCACAACACGTTTCTGTCCTCCTAAATGTTTGTGTGGGCAGCTCGATCTCGAGCTCACAAACCAAAATAATAGACATGATTTTCTCAGGCCTTATGTAAAATCAGATGAATAAAGATTATTAAAATGAATAAGTATGGATGACAGTTGATTACAATAATAGTTTAGTTTATTCCCCTCATTAGTAACAGTGTCCTCTGTGGGATAAAGTTAATATTAGTCTTATATTAATAATACTTAATTAATATTGTGATTTATCATCCCTGTTATAGTATTATTCATAAGTCAATTTATTTTTCACCATCTCTCCAAGTTCTGTACCTCAGGTCCAAAAGAAATGTAGAAAGAATGAAATGAAAACACCAAATACATTTATTTTCAAAAGGAAATACTGACATGGATGTTTACAGAGCAGAGGTCACCTTTTAATTCCAATAGAGAGATGGACTTTTTTTTCTTTAGTATTATTATTTTGTGCTGTATTATTGGTTACTGTGTTATTTCTGCTTCAAAAGGCAGCAATAAATAACACTTTAATATCTAAAGAGTGTTTATGTGATTTTATGTTGTGAAATGAATAAATGCATACTAATCATAATAATCGTGAAACCGTGATTATTCCTCAGACTATAATCGTACCAACAAAATCAATAATCGTTGCATCCCTACCAGCCACTGAGTTTTAGGGTTATGGTCATGGGTATTAACAAATAAAACAGATATAATGAGATTAGGTTTATTAATACAATACATACAAAATATGTGACACGACACAGATGCCTCAAAATAAATAGTTTTGGTGGTTAATGTAAGGCGGGCATGTCCAGAAGTGTGTTCTGTAGAGTTTAGCTCCAACACACCTGCCTGGAACTTCTAGTAAGACTTTGTTTTTGTTTGAAAATTCCTAAAAACCTTGATTAGCTGATTCAGGTGTGTTTAAAGGGAGAGTTCACCCAAAAATGAAAATTCTGTCATTAATTACTCGCCCTCATGTCATTCCAAACCCGTAAGACCTTCGTTCATCTTTCTGACCCTTTAGAGAGCAACGCAACTACCACATTCAAGGCCCAGATACGTAGTAAGGACATCAATTAAATACTCCATGTGACATCAGTGGTTCAACCGTAATTTTACGAAGCTACGAGAATACCATTTGTGTGCAAAGAAAATGAAAATAATCATTATTCAACATTTCTCCTCCAAACAGGGCTTCATGCACTCATTATTTTAGAGGGGGCACGAGTGGGGGGGGGGTGTTTTAGTGTTTTACTAGAAACACTAGTAAAGTGACACACAGTAGTTACACGCAGACGTCAGCAGAATCACACGCGTACGTTGTTTACATGCAGAGGTACTCTCGATAATGGCGGAAGACATGATTTGGAGAAGAATTGTTGGATAAAGTCATTATTTTTCATTCTTTGCACACAAAAAGTATTCTTGCAGCTTTGTAAAATTATGGTTGAACCACTGATGCAACATGGACTGTTTTACTGATGTCCTTACAACGTTTCTGGGTGTGGGAACATTTCAGTTGCGTTACTGTCTATGCAGGGTTAGAGAGCTCTCGGATTTCATCAAAAAATATTTTAATTTGTGTTCCAAAGGTCTTGTGGGTTTGGAATGACATGAGGGTGAGTAATTAATGACAGAAGTTTCATTTTTGGGTGAACTCTCCCTTTAATTGGTAATATTGCTGAACTCTGCAGGACAGTGGCTGTCTGTGCTGATCTGGCCCAGTACTGTTATAGTTTAATTTTCCACTGAAATGTTTGTTAGAATTACATATTGACTGCTTGCCTCTATTTCCTGTAAGGAAATGATCAGACAGAATAAAAAAAATGATTTTTTTTTTGTTGTTGTTGTAATTTTTAGAAAAAATGTAAAGGCTGAATCTCATAAATTGTTGTTGTTTGCATCTTTAGACTAATTACATTGAAGTACCCGATTGAAGACCCTAGCAGTCTTATTATGGAGTATATGGTGAGTAGTGTGTGGTTTTTTTTTTTTTGTATTTTCAAGGATGATAAATGCTATGGTAAAGTTAATACACAAGAATTTGAGTATTTTTACTTTTAAATATCCTCTCTAGGATACAGATGTTGCCAGCACTCAGGAGGTGATCCAGAAGACTCATGGGAATCTGATATGTCATTAGATTTGAAGGTGCAGACATTGAAGACAGCCCAGCAGATGTTGAAGGGTTGGAAGATAAAGTTCTTCAGGACCCTAGCAGTATACCCCATGCAAAACCATGTTTCTGGGACTGATATATGGACTGAACTTGAGCAACCCTCCTGACCTCAGGTACACATTTGGAGTGCTGCAGAAGTTATTTCTGGAGCCAGTTCCTGTTCCTGGAATAAGGTTTGATTGGTTGCCTTTAAATGCCAATTAGAAAATGACAGTAGTTTGATATTTCTGCTATTTTGTGTAATGTGGTTTCAACTGTATTTAACTGTACGTTTTGCTCTTGTTTAACAAATACACTTGATCATTTGTGACACATCTTGTCTTTTATGACTCAATACAAGACAATCTCACACACACACAAATGCTTTGTTGAAGGGAGTAACTTTAAATAGAAATTATTTAGTTAAAGTAACTAGAACTAATTGGATGGAACCACTGTCCATAATTCAAATGAGTTGTTTGAAACAAACGTCCTTATGTTGATAAAGTGAAACACATTTGGCCAGTTTTTAATAAACCAAAACATGTTCACTAAACTTAACCAGTTTAAGTTACAGGGAAGTGAATAAATTCAGTTGGTTGGACATTACTATTTCACATAGATTCTTCCTCATTCAATTGTGTTCACACAACACAGAGTTTGCATAGGTTCAAAAAATTCATTCATGTTAATAAAAAACAATTTGGTTGTGTGGAACCACTGTCCATAATTGAATTAAGTTAGTTTAAAGAATCATTTTTTTGAGTGCAGGGAGGCATGCCCAGGCCTGTTGGACACGCCCCCGTCCCCTGACTCCGCCCCCATGTCAAAACAGTGCCACAAAGTGAGACGCGCAGAAACGTGAAGCGCAAAGGAAAAACGGTATCGCAAACTCAAACTTGACTGAAACGCAAAATAAAAGCTGCATTGCAAATAAATTAGTAGATATGGCCATGGAAAATATGTATTGCAAAATCATTGCTTTTGCTCTGTTTTATTTATCTATTTTGCAATTCTTTATTTTTATTTGCAAAACTTATTTTCTTTTGCAATTCTTTATTTTTCTTTGCAAAACTTAATTTCTTTTGCATATATATGCGGCATTAAATTGACTCCATAGAAATGCTTCTCTATCGGTGCGCGTGCTACTCCTCACAGCACAGATTGTGAGAGCAGACTGCAGTTTTTGTCATTCATTATAACAAACAAAGTTCAGAGAGGATGTAAATAATGAGAGCTTCATTAATTAAAATGGAATTGTGTGAGATTGCGATGAGCTAAGACGAGTGACAGAATTTTTATGATAAAGGCAAATGTGAAATTGAATTTATACAACGGTTTTATACATTTTTGATTTTATACACAAGTTAATATTAAGCAACTTGCATTTTAGGAACACTATTGTGTGATTGTGCTCTATTTCGTCAACTAAAATAATTCCAAACAAGTCCCAGCTAGCCGTTGTACATCTCCAAGCAAAAACAGTGCTGTTTCGTGAATCTGCGTTTTTGAACAAATCTAATGAGTCTTAAAGGGAGTCACTTGCTTCGTTCCTAAATAAATCAGCCAGTTGAACGAATCGATTGAATGACTGATTCAGTAATAAAGACAGTGACATGCTGCCACCTACTGGCATTTCAGTTTCATTTTTAAAGTATAAATTGAGTCATTTAAATTGTTTAATATATCTATATTCAAAACTTTATATTTTAAACATTAATTTTATAACATTGTTATTATGAAATGCATTAATGCCACCTCTGAGTATTGTCAAAAAGTCTCTAATGCCACATCTGTGCTTTTTTGTGCCGTGCAAAGATTAATTGTTGATGCTGATTTAATTTCACTAACTTATTCTTCCTGATTGTATGTTATTATTTGAATTGAATTTATTGTTTTACAATTTTTGATAAACGTTTATAAATCTACATTTTTTGGCACAAAAGATGTCATGCATTTAATAAAGTTAGAGGCATTACAAAGTTTTAAAAAATAATAATAAAAAAAAACCTTGAGTCAAATATCACCTTAAAATGTGAAGGTTAATTTCTGTCATTGATCAGAAGATGTTCCTTTTTCTTGTTTTTTTTTTTTTTTTTTTAAGTAGGACAAAAATGTAAGCGTAGAGTCCTTAAGAATGTAATGTTACTTTTTAAAAACTAATGTTTATGCAAAGTGTAAATTAGATATAATCTACAAATCATGCAATATTGTAACACTAAATAAGAAGTGTTTTGAGGGCTTTTAGGGCAATAGGAGACAATTACTAATCATTCAGATTTTTTGTTAAATCATTCTTTCATTTCACTAATCAATTATTAATTTTAAATTAAACACAAGGGGTCATTAATGATGCTTACATTATAACGTGCAAATTCACACACAATATATTTTTAATTTGGCCAGAATTGCAGATGCCTGTCTTTGTATCCAAGAAGGTTTAGAGAAAATATGAAATAAGTTTAATGTTATTATAGATTATAAAGGGTTTTAATTATTATTTATTAAGGGATTAATTGCTTACATCACAAGGTTGGAAACAGGGTGTAAATAGGGCACTGGTGCATGCACATTAACAATTAGCATAATCCCCACCTTTGAATTACAGCAACGCAAATTGCGTGTCCAGGAACGCAGTGGACTATTCTGGTCTACTTTCTCAGGTTTGGCTCCAGTATATTGCATAAATGCTAAAAAGACTAATAGGCCATGCCTAACAATAAATATTCAATAACGTGTGTCCACCAAAATGGAAGCATATGGGTAGCAAAATTCATTTTGAAATGTAATATGCAAAATGATATCTGCAATGTTTAGTGCAAAATGAAAATTCAATTATAAAATTTACATTTTCCATTTCCATTATATTTATCATTTCCAAGCAAAAACTGTAGCAAAATATAATTTAAATGTAATTTCTTCTAAATGCATTTAGATTTATGGGTAGGACAGACGTAAGGCTGCATTATATTGGAAAAAAAAATCACATTGCGATATTTTGTTTTTGTGCAATATGTCTTGCGATATGAAAAAAAAAAAAAAAAGATGACTCGAATAGCTCTATTTGGAAAAAACAAAAACAAATCTATGGCTTAAATCTTCTGATTTAAGACAGAACTAGGGTTAGATTCACTATTCCCTAAATAGCCTACTTAAGATGTGGAGACCAAATATAACACTATAATGAATTTATCATATTTTTCATAACATCACTACATTATATTCTATGGCTTTAATGCATTTGCAGACAGTGTCATTACCTATTACCTATTACCATTACCTAGGGGAAGTCGAGTTCGAGTCTCAGGTCCGGCAGGAATTGTAGGTGGGGGGAGTATATGTACAGCGCTCTCTCCACCCTCAATACCATGACTGAGGTGCCCTTGAGCAAGGCTCCGAACCCCCAACTGCTCCCTGGGTGCCGCAGCATAAATGGCTGTGTGTGTTCACTGCTGTGTGTGTGCACTTTGGATGGGTTAAATGCATATGTCACTTCACTTTCACTTTTTTTCACTTTCACTATAACTGTATATTCTCTGTTTTAGAGGAGAGTGCCATTGAATGTGTAGCTAATATGAGAAAAGTGAGTTTTCATGAAATGCAAATCTAACTAAAATCAGAACTGAAAACAAACACTCGATTTAAAAAAAATAAATAGATAAAACTCCCAATAAATGTCCAAACAGCGATTCTATCAGAGACTCAGAGCATTTAGTGTGTTATGATATCATCGTTTACAACTATTTTTTGCATTTGATGTTGTTTGATAGGAATTGTTACTTATTATTGCCAACAACTGAGAATTTATTGCAATGATTTTAAATTCAGTTGAGGTATCTGACATAATATGACATAACATTGACCTTTTATATGAAGTCTTTAATGTTTTTTAGATAAATCGAGGGGTTTGACCAACCATAGTTGGACAGAGGTTATTATATGTATTTGATTAACATTGCTAAATATTAAACTGGAAAGAAATTAAAGATCCTTTAAGAAGAAGAAATTAATGATAACTTTTGACAACGTTTAATTCAGGTGCGAAAACAATTAATATTCTCACACACACACACATATATACATATGCTTTATTAATCGCAACTTTGTAAATTTGTGTGAAAGTGTTCATTTATTTTGGAAACTGCAGTGATATGTACTTATTGGTACGTATTTCATGTCACACTAAAAAGTGCACCCAGGTACGTAAATGCCATGAGACCAGGTAGCTATATATATATATATATATGCATACAGGTGCTGGTCATATAATTAGAATATCATCAAAAAGTTGATTTATTTCACTAATTCCATTCAAAAAGTGAAACTTGTATATTATATTTATTAATTAATTACAGACTGATATATTTCAAATGTTTATTTCTTTTAATTTTGATGATTATAACTGACAACTAAGGGAAATCCCAAATTCAGTATCTCAGAAAATTAGAATATTACTTAAGACCAATACAAAGAAAGGATTTTTAGAAATCTTGGCCAACTGAAAAGTATGAACATGAAAAGTATGAGCATGTACAGCACTCAATACTTAGTTGGGGCTCCTTTTGCCTGAATTACTGCAGGAATGCAGCGTGGCATGGAGTCGATCAGTCTGTGGCACTGCTCAGGTGTTATGAGAGCCCAGGTTGCTCTGATAGTGGCCTTCAGCTCTTCTGCATTGTTGGGTCTGGTGTCTCTCATCTTCCTCTTCACAATAGCCCATAGATTTTCTATGGGGTTAAGGTCAGGCGAGTTTGCTGGCCAATTAAGAACAGGGATACCATGGTCCTTAAACCAGATACTGGTTGCTTTGGCACTGTGTGCAGGTGCCAAGTCCTGTTAGAAAATGAAATCTGCATCTCCATAAAGTTGGTCAGCAGCAGGAAGCATGAAGTGCTCTAAAACGTCCTGGTATACGGCTGCGTTGACCTTGGACCTCAGAAAGCACAGTGGACCAACACCAGCAGATGACATGGCAGCCCAAACCATCACTGACTGTGGAAACTTTACACTGGACATCGAGCAACGTGGATTGTGTGCCTCTCCTCTCTTCCTCCAGACTCTGGGACCCTGATTTCCAAAGGAAATGCAAAATTTACTTTCATCAGAGAACATAACTTTGGACCACTCAGCAGCAGTCCAGTCCTTTTTGTCTTTAGCCCAGGCGAGACGCTTCTGACGCTGTCTGTTGTTCAAGAGTGGCTCGACACAAGGAATGCGACAGCTGAAACCCATGTTTTGCATACGTCTGTGCGTAGTGGTTCTTGAAGCACTGACTCCAGCTGCAGTCCACTCTTTGTGAATCTCCCCCACATTTTTGAATGGGTTTTGTTTCACAGTCCTCTCCAGGGTGTGGTTATCCCTATTGCTTGTACAATTTTTTCTACCACATCTTTTCCTTCCCTTCGCATCTCTATTAATGTGCTTGGACACAGAGCTCTGTGAACAGCCAGCCTCTTTTGCAATGACCTTTTGTGTCTTGCCCTCCTTGTGCAACGTGTCAATGGTCGTAGTCAATGGTCTACCCCATGATTGTGTAGCCTACAGAACTAGACTGAGAGACCATTTAAAGGCCTTTGCAGGTGTTTTGAGTTAATTAGCTGATTAGAGTGTGGCACCAGGTGTCTTCAATATTGAACCTTTTCACAATATTCTAATTTTCTGAGATACTGAATTTGGGATTTTCCTTAGTTGTCAGTTATAATCATCAAAATTAAAAGAAATAAACATTTGAAATATATCAGTCTGTGTTTAATGAATGCATATAATATACAAGTTTCACTTTTTGAATGGAATTAGTGAAATAAATCAACTTTTTGATGATATTCTAATTATATGACCAGCACCTGTATATGTCTCTAAACGAGAGCAGCGTGTATCTGAGACCGCGCGTCCGTTTTTGTGCAAGAGCAAAGGAAATCCGCGTGCGAGCGGAGAGATTCGCGCTCGCGCATTATATTAATGTGCTTTCGCGCTACAATAATGCGCTCTTGACATTTGACAGTAAAATAACGACATATCGTACAGTCTCTTGCTCGAGACTAAAAAAACGAACAAACAAAACAAAAAAACAAGTTGAAAGTATACCGAGCCGCGGAAGAGACACTGTTTCTCGAGTGCTTTCCGTGAGCGCGATTCGAGACGGAGAAACACAGACAAATGCGTTTCACCCATTCTTTCAGAGGATGGAGAGTAAGGGATCATTCGCGCAATCACTTGGTTGACCCACTTAAGTGATTACCAGCTTGCATCAGTTGCTTTTATAGTGTGCACTTATACTCTAAAAAATGTTGCAATAAAACAACTGTGATTTTTAGTGTTTTGGTAGTTTTGTGTGGTCTAGCACCTCCGTGAAGTTGGCACCCCATAAAAAGAAATAATCACCAAAACTATGCCATTCGTTTGTGCTACGTTTGTGCTACGTTTGTGCTGATTTGTGCCGTAAAAACGAATGTTTGTGCTGGTTTGGTTTTTGAGATATTAAACATTCTTTTTTTGACCATGTGACGTCACTCTCCACCCCAGTTCGTCTAAATCGCACAAAACTGGTGTCATTCGTTTGTGCTGGATTTGTGCTGTTGAAATGAACTTCAAATATATTTCCCCTTCTTAGAAATAACAAAAACAATTCGGGGCAGTGATGTCACTCTCCACCCCACGCCGTCCAAATGTCTCCAAACCGGTGCCATTCGTTTGTGCTGGTTTGTGCTGTTCAAATTTACATTGTATCTATTTCCCTTCCTCAGAAATAAACAAATACAAACCGGGCCAGTGACGTCACTCTCCACCCCATGCCGTCCAAATCCCTCCAAAACGTTGCCGTTCGTTTGTTCTTGATTTGTGCTGGTTTGTGCCGTTAAAAGAAACAATGTAACCATGATCTCTTCTTAAATATAACGAAAACTTCACTCTCCACCACATTTAGCGCAGCCGCAGAGTAAAAAATAAGTTTAGTCAGCTCCAAGTTTTCACTAACTTCATATTTCAAGTTGACTAAGCTTAAATTGCAAGGAAGCATCAAGTTGAAATAGTGAGACTGTTTTTTATTTTTTATTTTACAGTGATCTAAACTGTTCTAATTTGTTTGCGCTCGATTAGTGCCGTTACACTGTAAAAAGTGATGTTGACTTAACTTAAAAAAATTGAGGAAACGATAATTAAAAAAATAAGTTAAGTGAATTATCAAGTTCGCTTAACTTTTTTTTTTATTTACTTAATTTTAAGGCAATGGGTTTCCTCAATTTTTTTTAAGTTAAGTCAACTTATCACTTTTTACAGTGTAAGTAAATGATAATTAAAAAAAATAAGTTAAGTGAATTATCAAGTTCGCTTAACTTTTTTTTTTTTTTTATTTACTTAATTTTAAGGCAATGGGTTTCTGCAATCCTTCATTTAAACAAAATTGGCTAATTTACTTATCTTACAGAAAATAGTGGCATATATTTTGTGGTTTTTATTAGGTATACGGTTAATACATTTCAATTTTGCCATCTTTCCATTAATTATATTAGTGATCATTAAGAAAATACATCTTTATATTTATTCAGAGGGGGGTGTACTCATTTTTGCTGTGCACTGTATATTCTTAATATTAAGCTAAAATTGTCTTTACTCTGATTTTGTTGTAGATAAAGCAAATTGCTTTGAGAACTGGCCCCCCGCCTGGTTTCTCCCAAGGTTTTTTTCTCCATTCTGTCACAGAGGGAGTTTTGGTTCCTTGCCGCTGTCGCCTCTGGCTTGCTCAGTTGGGGACACTTATTTTCCAGCGATATCTACATGATTGCACAGATGCTATTTAAACTGAACTGAGCTGAACGATGACATCACTGAATTCAATAATGAAATGCCTTTAACTGAAAATTGAGTGTTTAATCTTGTCATTTTACATTATTGACACTATTTTCTTATTTTGATATTGGAAAGTTGCTTTGACACAATCAAAATGCTCCCTTGGTACAAATGTATTTTTTGTAAAAAAAAATATAATAACATAAAAACTCAGACTTTGTTTATAATTCATGTCATTGTCACTAAAACTGTGATAATTCTGGACACATTTAACTTTTTGTTTCACAGAGAAAAGAAAATTACACAGTCCTTAAAGGTGCCCCCATCCTAAACTATTTAGAAAAGGAGAAAAGTAAGAGCCCTTTACTTCCCTCCCACCTTCACTCTTCTCTATACTTCTTCATATTTTCTTCTCTTCCCAGTTAATTGGTCTCTCATGTTTTCCCAGCAGTCTCCATTCATTTGCAGCTGGCAGAGCTGGCCAGATCACCAATGCTCCAGCCCATGGGAGACTGGCTTTTTGGGTGTTACTTAAAAAAAAAAAGGACTAAGTAGATTAGAAATAAGAGAGAGAGTTCTTGTGCCCTTTGCAACTTAACATTTGCAAAATCAAGGCATTCATCATATTTAGATATATTTAAAGATGTCTAGTTATTTCTTACATTAGGCCTGCTGTTTTTCCATTTCTTGTTCATGTCAAATCATGTCAAATTCACACACATATTATTTTAAAATCAAAGTGCTTATGAGTTACCTTTTAGATTCAAACTGTATTTTATATTCATATTTGATCTCCTGATTCATCTTTCATTTTAGGCATGTAGTGCACATACTGTAATGTTCACAATCTGTGTTTGTGTTCTTGTGCATCTCGTTATTTCGACGTGTATCTCGTTATTCATTTGCATTCATTCCAGGCTAACCTTTTATTGAGGTTAAATTAATGTAGTCCATAAATGCTACATATTACCGTAAAGCGTTGTCATAAATATGCTATAGGCGTTTATTCTATCTTATTCTGCCCTCTAGTGAAATAACGAGATATTACGTTGAAATAACGACTTAATATCTTGGTAACGAGTTATGTCAAAATAATGACTTATTATGTTGAAATAAGGAGTTATTATGTCAAAATAACGGAATAAGTTTTCTTTTTTTCCAATCAGGCAGTTCAGGGCTTCCGTAATTTCAGTCATGTAGTGCACATAATGTTAACACGATAACCCGATTCTCTAACTATCTGTGTTTGTGTTGTGTTTTACAGTGGGCTTCAGAATTCCAGATTTCTCCAAGAGTAAGTCAATTAATACATTTTTTAACAGCAACAGCAAAGTGTGATATTTTTACAGTTTAGTGTTTTTCATTTCTAACTCTTACAGTGATGCTTTTGTGATTTTCTTACTTGCACATATTTCAGAATCGAAATATCAGATATTTCATAATATAGCGAGTATGTTTGTGAATATTAATAATCAAAAAAGGAAAAAACGAAATAAAAGCCATCCATGTGTCATACAGCGCTATTGTGGCTGCGGTGTGTCACATGACAAGCATGACGCGTCACCATGGAAACAATAAAGCTATACATTCTAAAATAACGGTCGCCTAAAAAAACTCCCGCCGAGGGCTCAGCTAGAATATATTAAACTCACGTGTGAAAGGGTTAAGACCTTTGTTCATCTTAAGAACACAAATTAAGATATTTTTGATGGAATCTAAGAGCTCTCTGACCCTCCCATAGACAGCAAGGATATTACCATGATCAACACACAGAAACATAGCAAGGAGATCAGTAAAACAATCCATGTGACATCAGGGGTTCAACTGTAATTTTATGAAGCTATGAGAATTCTTTTTGTGTGCAAAAGAAAAAAAAATAACAACTTTATTCAACAATTCGTCTCCTCCGGGTCACCCTGCCGCCATTTTGGAGAGTGTCAGGTTTAGCTGCGCCACGCAGACTTGTAGCTTCGTTAATTTACGGTTGAACCCCTGATGTCACATGGATTATTTTACTGATGTCCTTCTTACGTTTCTGGACCTTGATTGTGGTAATTGCATTACTGTCTGTGGAGGGACTGAGAGCTCTCAGATTTCATCAAACATCTTAATTTGTGTTCTGAAGATGAACAAAGTTCTTACAGGTTTGGAACGACATGAGGGTGAGTAATTAATGACAGAATTTTAATTTTGGGGTGAACTATTCCTTTAAAGGCTCATGAAACCCCCCTGTTTCAGAAGTGGTTAGTTCTCACCACCGTTTTAAAAACGCTAAAAAGGTGGGCGTGGTCTGCTGCGGAGGGGGAAGAGGGGAGACAGACTACACAGAAAACTTCAGTTTCAGACAGTTTCATTTTGTTCCCTTCAGTAAAAACACAAATAAATGCACAGCCATTTGCACTTTGCATTGAAAGTATATGAATGCCCTGTTGCACGTGTCATAGCAAATCAACACATGCTGTTGTGAATAATTAAGCGAAGCGTCTTCTCATAGGATAAGAACACACAGTCTCATGAATCATTTAATAGACACCGACACGTCCTTTGCCACGTCACAAATTGTGACGTCAACACGGTAGATTTTAAACCCGGAAGATGAAAATAGCGCAAAAAAGTTTACAATTAACCAGATTTCTCCAACAGTTACAATTCTCATTACGTCACCACGCGACGCTATCCGACGTCTCCTCCAGAATTTCACATAGTTCATCTTCGTGATGATGCCATATACAGTTTTGGGTGTTTCATTTTTAATTTTATGAAAGATTCAAGTGCAATTACCCAGACAGCACACGTACGTCTGGCCGACGTCGGCCCAATATCGAAACGTCGGCCTCACTACCTGAAACATCTAATAAACATCGGCCAGGCGTAGGCCGATATAATTCGGTCAGTGCTCTGTTTTCCAGCTCATCAGTCGTCGGCTCTGAGTCGGTTCACGACCGCAGGCCGATGCCGCGCTTTTCTGTTTGTGCTCGAGCCCAGTTATTCGTCTCTTAGCAACCCACAGAGAGAAGACACTCCTCCCGGAGACATCTGTGCTTTCAGGTAAGATTTCACTTCAGCTAAATTACAAACAAATACTACTTTGTTGATTCTGTGACACTTAAAAGGTACTAGTTAGGCACATTTGGTGTGCTACAGCACAGGTGAAGAGACTGTGGCTAATTTCCAACTAACTTGTTTAGCTAACGGTCACGCTAGCGATTTTTTAAATTAATGTTTACGCCTTAATGCGTTTCCAGCCATTTCTCTGAGGGGAAATGTTAAAGCGGATTATTAAAGAGAAGTCCTAACTGCTTTTTCGCCGTGTTTTTCACTCTTTTACAGACTGCCAGAAAGAATCCGTCTCTATACGGTGAGCTATTGTTGCTGTTGCTTTTTGAACTACAAATTGAGTTATAAGTAAATAACTTGAGAAAAATGTATCTTCATTCTTAGAGTTACAAATAGCATGAGAGAGGTTTATCTTCAATGTTCTGTGTGTTTATTTTAATTTAATTTAATTTTTTTTTTTTTTTTTTGCTGTCACACCATAGGACACATTGATATGTCAACTACCCATATGAGAGATTTTGATAGCTCTGTAAAGGTTTTCCTGGCGATTTGTCAAAGGGTTGATTACATGGAGAGTGTAATCGACTGAAAACAAGTTTTGATATTTCATGGTAAACAAATATTAATAAAAATTGTTCTGTGATTTCAGGAGGACAGAAAGAAACTCTACATAACAGAAGGGAAGCTCCAAGATTTCAACATTTCTGAAGGGAGCTACTGACTTAGAAATACAGGTGAACTGAAGAAGCTGAAATATAGATCATGAAATATATTAATGTGCATTTTTCAGAATATATTTAGCCAATTTTAAGAAGGCCTTGACATCAAAACGTAAGTGACACTCAACCTAAAACTAAAAACATAGATTCTGTTATATTAAGATTATGTTGTTATTAGTAGTAGTAGTAGAATTTGTTGTGTGTGTGTGTGTATGTGTGTATATATATTTGTTAATAATTGTTATATATTATTCTTTCTTTTATTTGCATTTTACTGCTGCTCTAGCTCGTTTCCTTCTAATAAACCTGGAGTTGCAAACTAAATATTGTTGGCTCTGTGACAGATTGCTTGTTTCTTTCCTAGATTCTTCAGTGGTGATGGCCTGCTGCACCCAGCAGAGTTGGAGTGAACCTACTGTCAGAGAGTGGCGCATCGTGGGGTTTCAGTCAGGGCCTTCAGTAAGCAACTGTAAACTACATGTACACATTTTACACATCTCTGTTACAGCTAATGTAGCCATATGCGTAATGCACATATTATGCCGCACACAGGCTCTCAACAACAATGACTGCTGATCAACAATTTCAACAGTAGGCTAGATTAGGGCGGGTTAAATGCAGAGTAAATTTTCCTACATCATGATCAGTAAAAGTAATCCGCCAATACACAAGTCACTATGCACATTCACGTCACTCTAAAATGACAACGTGCCCAAAGCAGCAAAACTGTACAAATGCTGGACATCCACACACCACACCAAAGTATTATCAACGCACCACATACACCTCCATAACAATGCACATGATACAATACTCATCAAATAATAAAGCACTCACCTGTCACTTGTAAATAAAGTCCATGGGTCTATCATTCCATGCCTCTTTACTCGGATTAAAAAGTAAACATGTCAACAAAATAACTTGTGCTCGGTGCTAGCTGTTAGCCACTCATAGCAATCATAGTTGCAATCTTTGAAATGGCGCATAAAAACTTTGCTGGCCTTTGTTAGCGAATTCAGTTTGGGTGTAGGTCTTCCTTTCTCAGTCATTCTCGTTTGTCTTCAAAAGAGTGCCTTGAAAAGGTGTTTTTAGTAGCTAGGCAACAAGATCTGGTGTAGGCGCCGGTGACTGCAGCTGTCATTTTCTTTTCATTGAATTTCACTTTCGTACCTTGGAAATGCCTGACTAAAAGGGCGGTATAATGCTGGGGGTAGCACTGGGCACGTCACTAGACCCAGAGGGCGGGCTGTCATTGAACTTCAAAATTTGATTGGCTGATGATTCTGTCACTAATGCTTGTAACTGGGTATCTCGGAGAAAGACTAAGCATTGTTCTTTTACATATGTTACCAACATTGTAACAATATAAAATGGACTGAAAATGTTTTAGCTTACCCTTTAATAATGTTGAAGGATAATGTTTAACTGAACACAAAACTAGAGACTTGTTTAGTAAGATTTTATCTGAACAGAAGTGACACTCGACCTAAAACTAAAAACATAGATTCTGTTATCTTAAGATTATATTATTAGTAGTATTAGTTATATATGTATATGTTATTATATTGCTATATATATTATTCTTTCTTTTATCTGCATTTTACTGCTGCTCTAGCTCGTTTCCTTCTTATAAATCTGGAGTTGCAAACTAAATATTGTTTGCTCTGTGTCAAATTGCTTGTTTTGTTCCTAGATTCTTCAGTGCTGATGGCCTGCTGCACCCGGCAGAGTCAGTGTGAACTCCTGTAAGACAACATCACCAAGATGCTATAAACCGCAGGACTAGTAAGTAAAGTCTCGAACATACACTACTGTTTCATAAGTTTGGGTTGGTATGATTATTTTGTTTTTTTTATGTTTTTGAAAGTCTCTTACGCCAACCACAGTTTAATGTATGAAATTATTACAATTTACTACAATTTAAAATAACTGTTTTCTATTTGAATATATTTGGAGAGATAATTTATTCCTGTGATGATAAAGCTGAATTTTGTGTCACATGATCCTTCAGAAATCATTCTAATTTTCTGATTCTTATCAGCGTTGAAAACAGCTGTGCTGCTTCATTTTTCCAGGATTCTTTGGTGAATAAAGTTTTAAAACAGTACAGCATTTGACATTGATAATAATCAGAAATGTTTCTTGAGCAGCAAATCAGCGTATCAGAATGATTTCTGAAGATCATGTGACACTGAAGACTGGAGTAATGAATGTTCTGCTTTGATCACAGAAATAAATTACATTGCATAATATGCAGAAAACTGTTGTTAAATAGTTTTACTTCATTTTGATCAAATAAATGCAGCCTTTGTGAGCAGAAGAGACTTCTCTCAAAGACGTAAAAAATCTTACTGACCCCAAACATTTAACAGTAGTGTAAATTACAAATATGAGGTTCCACCCACTTAAATATACTGTGGCATGTGTAGTCCATTAAAATACATGTTTTAGCCAAGTATTCACACAACACATCTGATAACCTTGCACTCCAGTTATATGTCTGAATAATATGAACAGCAGCTATGCTAAACTTTCTTCTTTTGATTTCCTGTTTCTATCAGGATGCCCATCCCGAGGTTACTAGAGATGAAGCCAGCTCCAGTTTGGATCCAAACTCACTTGTGAAGATGCCAACGCTCACAAAGACTACAGATGACGGCAACTGTACATGGACACACAAAACACTGGACACACAAAACAAATATTATCCTTATATTGCCTATAAGGGTAAGTTTGACGATTTTCAACCCGCTATTGTATTATTGCAACGTCTGTAATATCTGTAAATGAACAATATTTACTCTTTCTCTGAGTTATATGGACCCTATTTGTCCCCTTTTATTTGTAAGCAGCACTGTAAGATGACGCAAAATGAAATGAGTTTTCACAAAATGACACAAACACTTTTGCAGCATCTAAATGAAAAATGCTGTTTTGCATCAGTTTTGCTGACAAATACACTGGGTATCTTGGAGAAAGAATAAACATTGTTCTTTACATATGTTACCAACATTGTAACAATACAAAATGGACTGAAAATTGTTGAACTTACCCTTTAATAATGTTGAAGGATAATGTTTAACTGAACACAAAAATAGAGACTTTAAATAAAAATATTTTAGAATTTTTATCATGCTATTTAAAATTTTTAACTGCTTATTTATTGTTTGCCTGGTTTTTAATTTGTGTTTATGCAACTGTTGTATTATTGTAACTCAGTTTTTGCCATGAAGATAGCCTTCGATGCTGACAGCACAGAACACATGACTTGTTTTATGAACTACTGTCATATGGACATTATTTTGTTGCCAGAAGATGGTCTTCCCCAGTGAGTCTCAGTCACCTCTGGCTGATTAAAGGATGTTTTTAAATTGTAACCTTGAAATATCATTTCAAAGTAGGTTTACAGAATATGCATAAGTATTGTGAAAAGTGCTATACTTATACAATATTTAACCATGGTTTTACTATAGTAAAACTAGCAAGCATGATTATAGTAACCATGTGTTTTTTTTTTTTTTTTTGAAACCACAGTTTCGATGTCATATTCTATAGTAACATTGTAGTAATACTTCAGTAAAACTGGTAACTATGACTATAGTGACCATAGTTTTTGAAATTATGGTAAATGTTGTAACTATGGTTTTACTGCAAATGCTGTAGTAACGGTTATTTTGTAGTTACTATGGTTTTACTGCAACAGTCATAGTTATACCATGGTTACTGTAGTAAAACTATGGTAGATTTTATTTTTACTATGGTTTTACTACTTTAAATGCTATAGTAATGGTTATTTTTGTAGTTATGGTTTTACTGCAACAGTCATAGTTAAACCATGGTGATTGTAGTAAAACTATGGTTAATTTTGAGTTTACTATGGTTTTACTGCAAATGCTGTGGTAAAATCATGGTTAATTTTCAAAAGACTACAAATAATCGTGAATTATCCGCTTTTGATCAAAACATCTGGTAAATGTAAATGTATGTGTAATGTGTTAAATGAAAATATTAATAAAGTTGCAGCTGTTCTTGAGAGTGGTGTGTATTGTTTTATTATAAACCTGCGGCGGCAGCTGCAGGTGGTCCGTAACGATGAGCAAAACGCCGGTGAACCGCGTCCACGCAGAGCGGCCGGGATTTACAGCTGCGTCGTCCCAACATCGGCCGGAGGGCATATCCGATCAGAGGCCGACGTCGCGGCGACGTATTGCCGATTAGCAAACGATCCCTGAGCGACATCGTGCCGACGTCGGCCAGACGTACGTGTGCTGTCTGGGTAATTATTTGTATGTGCATACAGACGACGGCGGTGTTGAAGCTCTTTTATTTGCCGTCAAACGGTTGATCGCTGCCGTGTGTGTGTCCTGTCGCAAAATGCAGCAAAAAGTCCTGCACGACTATAATAGTGTGATTAAGGTGTTTACATGTCTGTACTGCACTTCAATAATGCGACTAAAATATGAATACTCCACATGTCTTAATTCGATTTGTGTTTACTTCGATAATGACTTTAGCCAGATTAAGGTAATCAAAAATCTCTGATTACATGGTAGACTCTTAATCAGAGTATTGTCTTAAATTAAAATCGGAGTATTGATGTCCATGTAAATGTAGTCATTGTCTTCTATGATGTGCAACACAAACACCTCTGCTAAAATCTCAGGGAAAAAAGTAGTCTGGAGTTTCATGACCCTTTAAGGAAAGTTTGAGCCTGTCAAGGCAATTAATTATGTAATACCTTCAAACAAATTATTGTCTCTCTGTTTCTTTTATTTTGATTGCAGTTAGCAGGAGAGACCAAAGTCCAGATCACGAACGTCCTAATAGTAAGTCAAACAGCCTGCAAATCTGAAGACTCTTTGTATTCGATACTTAAATTTTTAAAATGGGTGTCTAATATATATTTTGCTACATTTATCAGTGTCAACGCTGAATCTGGTTGTGTGCGGGAGTAACGAGACATTAAAATCCTCCATATCAGATCTGATCCGGCTGCAGACAGACAGAAAATCAGACGTAGGTCTTCATGATCCTCAGTTCAGTCTGGTGGAGCTTCCAGCTCTGATTGGTCTCTCAGAGGAGGAAGTGATGCGTCAGACTCTCTGCTGTGTGTCTCGCTGTCATCCTGGAGTTCATGCTTTCCTCCTTGTTATTCCTGCTGGTCCACTTACCAATGAAGACAAAGCAGAAATAGAGAAGATTCAGAATATATTTAACTCCAGAGACCACTTTGTAGTGCTCTTCACCTCAAATCTCCCTGTTGATGAACCAGTGACAGATTTTGTCAAATCCAGCACAGGATCTCAGAAGCTAATCAGCGATTGTGGAGGTCAGTACAAAGTGATTGGGTTAAAGGAACCTGTAAACTCCAGACAGATCCCAGAACTGCTGGATTATATAGAGAATATGAAGACCAGACCCTATTCAGCTCAGATGTATGTGAGAACTCGAGAGAACAGAGTCAGACATGAACTGGAGGAACAACATAAAGAAGTACTGAAGAGAAAGGAGAATGAAATCAATGAGTTACAGCAGAAGATTCAGTCAGAAGGTGAGCTCTAAAATTTACTCTAAATATCTCTCATGGCTGTTGATTAAATAGTATTGAGTTTTGGGTACAAGAACAGATCAGTACTTTGAAAGATTTGTGTGTGTGTGTTTATTTGTGTGTGTGTTAATGTTTAGCTTGAATCTAAGTTACATTACATTTTAGTAACTAATAATTGTAAGGCCACAAAACAGGCATTAAGCCAGATATAAAAAAAAAAAACATTGGGTCTCATTCACTAATAATTTTAGATTATTTGTATTTACGCACATTCAAACTTCTCATGAAAACTTTCCTCCTGATTCACAACATGTGCTTACGCATATGAATTTGTTCTAAACCTTGTCTTAATTTTAGTGAATCTGGAGTGCTATAAATGAGCCACTGCGTGCACAAGGTTAGTCATTTGCATAAAACGCCCAGACCATCTCCATGTAAGGGCTTTCCTGCACATGCTTTCCTTACAGCCTTTCATCAAAAATACTCCACACAACCCCACATGACGCCTGCTCTCTACAGACGCTCTCTTGCTGGATCTTTGAGCAATGTGAAGTGTGCATTCCTCAAAATCAGTTCATACACAATAAAACACCTTTAATACAGCGGGCTGGACATGCGCTATTATCCAGAGAAACCTCACAGCTTTTCTTACTCTTTCACTGTATATGATGAAATCATTTTAAGATGAAATATACATTTTATCATAATTATATGTAATATATAGCTATTATCATAAGATAAAACGTACATTATATAGATTAAGACCGGCCAGAGTATGATTTTTGCGTACATGTGCTTTCAGCTGTTCCTATATTTTGTCTTAAATTTTGAATAAATTTTAGTACAAAAGTTTTAATGAATCATGATTTGTTCATAAAAATGTTCATACACAGTTTTAATGCACAAATTTGTTGGTACGCATGCTTAGTTAATGAGACCCAATTCATTTCTTATTCTTTGTTTTTATTGTGTGTTACGTTGTAGTGATGATGACTGCCTCCTCACTTTTCCTATTCTCTTATTACCCTTTATCCCTTCCTGTCCTAGCTTTTACCATTTTGAATGATGACTGAAACCTTGTATAATCGCTTGTTGTATTCCTCAATTGTAAATCACTTTGGATTAAAGCTTCTGCCAAATGAATATATTTAAATGTAAATTATGGCTTCAGGGGGGAAAAAAGGTTATTTTATCTTAACATAATTTTTTTGAACCAGTTGGACTAATTACTCAGTTAATGATTCACTCTGAAATCTATTTAGAAAATTAGCTTATTTCTGTTAATGATTATAACAACATATAAAGGGAATACAATCCTGCAGTTAAAAATGATTTAAATCTACAGCAGTCTAAAGATTCATTTTCTTGAAATGTTTCTACCGATGTGTTCCAGGTAATAAAGAAGTAATGGATGACCTGAAGTGTTTGAGGATTGTGCTACTCGGGAGGACAGGAAGTGGAAAGAGTGCAACAGGAAACACTATTCTGGGAAGCGAGGAGTTTGAGAGTGAATTAAGCATAGATTCAGTGACGACTTTTTGCATGAAGGGAGTTGGTGAAGTCGATGGTCGATCAGTAGCTGTTGTTGATACTCCAGGACTCTTTGACACAACACTGGCAAGTGATCATGTGGTGGAAGAAATAATGAAATGTATTTCTCTGTCATCACCTGGACCTCATGTGTTTGTCATTGTGTTGAGTTTGGGACGATTCACCAAAGAAGAAGCAGACACTGTAGATCTGATCAAGAAGATCTTTGGTCCAAAAGCTGCTCAGTTCAGCATCGTTCTGTTCACTGGAGGAGACCTGCTGAAAAATAAGTCCATAGAGAAATATATCAGTGAAAGTCAAAATGCAGAATTCAAGAAAATGCTCAGAGATTGTGGAGACAGATTCCTGGTGTTTAATAACACAGAAAAACAAGACAAAACTCAAGTGATTGATTTGATAAATATGATAGAAGAGGTGAAGAATCAGGGTCGATACTTCACTAACAGCATGTTTGAGGAGGCAGAGATGTCCATTAAAAAGAGAATGGAGGAAATACTGAAAGAGAAAGAAAGAGAAATTCAGGCTCAGAAAGACGAGTTACAAGCCAAATATGAGACGGAAATGAAAAACATGAAGGAAAAACTTGAGGAAGAGAAACAAAGAGCAGAAGAGGAGAGAATACAAAGAGAGAATGACTTCAGACAAAAAAAGGAAAATCTCATAAAAGATTTTGAAGAAAAAGAGAAAAAACAACAAAAGAAACAAGAAACTGAAAATCATAAACGATCAGAAGAGGAAAAACAGAAAAGAGCTGAATTTCATACAAAAATTGAAGAGATGAAGAGAGAAATTGAAAATCAGAGATCACAGTATGAAAAACAAAAAAAGGAAAGAGAAGAAGAAGATAGAAAGAGAGAAGAGAAATACAGACAAGATCAAGAAAAGATTAAAAATGAACAAGAACGTATTATAGCAGAATTACAGATGAAACAAGAAGAAGAAACTAAGAAGAGAGAATCTGAGGAAGGAAAGAGAACTGAACAAGAAGAGAAACAGAGAGAGGAATGGAAGAGAAAAATAAAAGAGGCTGAACATGACAGAAAAGAGACTCAAGAGGATATTAAACGACAGCAGAGAGAATGGGAGGATGAAAAGAAACGACAGATGAGAGAACGAGAGGAAGAAGAAAGAAAGATAAAAGAGAAACATAAGGAAGAGCTGAAAGAAAAACAAAAAGAACTGGAGAAAATGAGAAAGAAATTTGAAAGAGAGAGAGAAGAAGAAAGACAGAAGATAGAGGATGAGAGACAGAAACAGAAGAGAGAGAGAGAAGAAAAAGAGAGAGAATATGAAGAAAAGAAACAGGAAATGGAAAGATATTATGAACAACTGGAACGAAAGAGAAAAGAGGAGTGGGAGAGAAAAAACCGAGAAGATGATGAGAGACGAGAAGAAGAGAGAAAGAGATGGGAGAGAAAGATTGAAGATCTAAAACAAGAGCAAGAAGAAGAGATCAAGAGAAGAGAAAAGGATGAGGAGAAGAGAAAAGAAAGAGAAGAAAAAGAGCGAGATGACATGAAAAAGAAACATGAAGATGAAATAAAAGTCATAGAAAAGAAACATAAAGATGAAGCAAGAAAACAAGCAGAAGAACTGAATGAGAGAAAAGAGCAGCACGTTCAGGAGCTTCAACAGATGCTGGAAGAACATCAGAAACAACAGGAATTACTGGAGAACCTCTATCAACATCTGCAGACGCAGAAAGGAGAAGAAACAAGAGAGCTACAAAAACAAGTTGAAGAGCTGAAGAATAAATCAGGTGGATGTGTCATTCTGTGATATTTCTGAGAATCTAAAGATAAGACTCAAACAACAATATTAGAGGCTTAGTTCACCCCAAAATAAAAATTACTCCTCAAGCCATCGGTGTATGACTTTATTCTTTCAGACAAATCCAAGACCATTTTTTAAATGACACCCGAGGGCACTCTTCTGGATTATTGTTGGTTTGTTTTGGACTTCAGTTCCCATCATCCCTTGCACTGATGATTGTTTCATTACACTCAGCTGTTTGTCATTTTTACCTTTTAACTCACCCTGATATATACCATGCTCACTTAGGCTGCATCCGAAACCGCCTACTTCTCTACTATATAGTAGGCGAGTGAATAAGTATGTCCGAAACCTCAGTATTCATAATAGAGTAGGCGAGAATTACCTGGGTGACGTACTAATTCTCGCGAGATTCGGACGTGCGTCTACTTATAGGCTGTGTTCGAAATGGCATACTTGCTTACTGCTTACTGCCCAGTACACAGTGCCTACTGTTTTTTAAAGAATAGTGTGTGAAACAGTATACAATAAGCAACAAATGTTTCAGAGTAGTATGCTTAATTGTCACATGACAGACACAAACATTAATTCAGCACAGCTGTCAAGGTTGTTACCTTACAAACAAAAGTGCTAACTATTATTTTTACAAAGGCTGGTTAAGAAGGCTTCATATTAGTAAACAATGCTATATTGACCAGTTGAACTCATTTCATAATTGAAGAACTGTACATAGGCTATTGGACAGAACTGAATCAACACTGAGCTGTCTTTAACTGAACATTGATATTTTTGTTAGTTACACTAATTGGAAAAAGTGATATATTCTAGTTACACTAAGTGCAACTAATGATAAATTCTCTTTACACTAAAATAGCAGCATTTTCTTTAGCAACAGCTGTGTAAATAGTAGTTAGGTGGCAGATATTTGTACTTCAGTACTGTAGTACATTATAAAACAGTGTGCAATAACTCATTGAGCATAAATTATCATACATTTTATTTGATGAACGCCACTTTACTGGGACAAAAACCTACCTACAGCTAAACAGTGGTATTATTAATTTCCACTTTTCAAATATTTACTTATTTTTTATTGAAAACAAATGCCTTTCTGATCTGGTATGTGATGGGAAAAGGAGTTGCACGAGATTGACAAAAGGCAGAACTCGGATCGCTCGCATCAATAACACAGATCTTGTGTCTTTTACTCACTGCTCCACTGATACTATAGGAATACACGTGTCTTTACTCACTGCGCCACTGATACTATAGTAATACACGTGTCTTTACTCACTGCTCCACTGATACTATAGGAATACACGTGTCTTTTACGCTGCGCCACTGATACTATAGGAATACACGTGTCTTTACTCACTGCTCCACTGATACTATAGGAATACACGTGTCTTTTACTCGCTGCGCCACTGATACTATAGGAATACACGTGTCTTTTACTCGCTGCGCCACTGATACTATAGGAATACACGTGTCTTTTACTCGCTGCGCCACTGATACTATAGTAATACACGTGTCTTTTACTCGCTGCGCCACTGATACTATAGTACACACGTGTCTTTTACTCGCTGCGCCACTGATACTATAGTAATACACGTGTCTTTTACCGCTGCGCCACTGATACTATAGTAATACACGTGTCTTTTACTCGCTGCGCCACTGATACTATAGTAATACACGTGTCTTTTACTCGCTGCGCCACTGATACTATAGGAATACACGTGTCTTTTACTCGCTGCTCCACTGATACTATAGTAACACACGTGTCTTTTACCGCTGCGCCACTGATACTATAGGAATACACATGTCTTTTACCGCTGCGCCACTGATACTATAGTAATACACGTGTCTTTACTCACTGCGCCACTGATACTATAGTAACACACGTGTCTTCTGCAGCGCTGTGTATCGCAGTCAGGCATTGGTGGGCGGAGTTAATGTAAAAAGCCTCGGCTAACAAATTGGTCTGTTTGTCCTTAGAGTAAATACACTCGTTTCTTTTTAGAGCTGCTTGACAGCAGAATTTAATTATGTTTGCATAATTGAAATATTAACTTTATTTATATATTATATTACTGCAATATTAATATTATTATTTAATATCTTTGAAACGATGTATAAAGCGCTACAGAGATAAAGGTGACGTGATTTGACTTGATCGGAAAAGTGCCGCAGAGATTAAAGTACAGTTTATGTCCTACTAATGATATTGTTTTTACATGCACAGCGATGGTTTGTAGTTTGATGTATATACGTACATATACAAGTCTTACATTAATAACTATTCCCCGCCTCCAGTTCACTCACGCGTTTGAAGATGAAACGTCACGTGGAGCGCGTTGCTTTCTGGGAAACAGTATCCCACGCAGTGTCTTCAGATGCATACATCAAATTTCAGCAAATGTAGCAGGTAATCCGGGCATTCCATGCATACAGAAAATTCACATACTATTCACAGTATACACACAGCATACTGCAATATAGCAGGAGTTGTATGATAGTATGCCATTCAGAACACAGCTTCTGTACTGATTTCAGTGTACTTGAGTTATATTTAGCAGATTTTGGCAAATATAGTAGGTCATCCGGGTATTCCATGCATACAGAAAATTTGCATACTATGCGCAGCATACATACTGGATACTGCAGAAATAGTAAGAGTAGTATGATAGTATGGCATTTCGAACACAGCCACAGTGTGTCCGAATATGCCTCTTACGTACTATATAGTAGGGGAAAAGAAGTAGGAGAGCAAAGAAGTATGTCCAAAACCTCAGTGTTCATAAAAGAGTAGTCGAGAAGTTCCCGGATGTCCTACTGCTTTAGCCCAGATTCTTGAGTGTTCATCCGATGGACACTTTTCAATCCCAGAAGCCCACGGGAGATCAATACGTCATCATCGAACGTGATGGAGAACAGCGGCGAGGCTGTTTACAAATGTGAGTATTACAAACCAAAAACACGGTTCCCTGTGTTAAAATCACATTTGTTGAGCTATTGTATAGTAAACTGTTGATTTGCTGAAGGTGTAAAGACACTAGACAGTAATGTTACAGTATATTTGTGATTTTGCTGTAAAAACATTATGTATAGCGAACAGCGGAGCTCCAGTAAACACACGCACGTCTCCAGAGTGCATTTACATAAACCATATACATCTTAAAGACGATTACTAAATGTCTATTTAATATGAGACAGGAAAATGTACTAAAAGAATTACAGATGAGCACATCACAACATGAACACACATCTGAGTGAGTGATGTATGTGTTATTATGTAGAATTCACTGTCAACACTGCTTTAGATGAATGTAATGTAAATATACAAATCTACGTGGAGTAACTAAACATAACTTATCTGTTTTATTTGTCCATTAGTATTGTAGATAAACTGAGGAACATTTGTGTTGAATAAAAAGTGAGTTAACGCATCAGCAACTACCTCAACATGTAAATGCAGTACTGAGCAGATAAATCACAGCTGACTGACTCTTGTCTGATGTTACAGAAACACACGTGTGTTTATCTGCTGAAGACTGACTGATGGAGGAATGCTGCCATCAAAGGCTTTGAGTGAGTACACTATAGAAATGAATAAAACATCTTTTAAATCTTAAGGTGTAGTTTATTTTGGGTTGGGGGGAACGTGCACACAAGGATTGAACAGCATTGAGGCAAGTAAATAATTACTGAATATATATATGTTTGAAGAAATAAACTAAGAAATAAGCAGCTTTATTGAGCATTTGTGTCAAGGCACAAAAATGTTTTACATTTTAATTTATTCATTTTTTTTTTTACATTTACAATTATGCATTTGGCAGACACTTTTATCTGAAGTGACTTACAATGCTCTTATTACAGGGACCCCGATCCCCCCGCAGCAGCTCGGAGTAAAGACACCGGTGGTGACGACTGCGGAGATCAAACCAGCAACCTTCTGCTGACCAGTTCATTACACCACAAAAGTAATGAAGCTATATAAAAAATTAGAATGTAATTGTAAACATATGAAATTTAAATTTGTCAAGAAATGGAATGCTGACAACATGAGATGTAAAATGTTTTGCTCTGTGTAAATGTGTTACAGGTAGTTGTTCTCATGGAGAGCAGCACACAGATGTTTGGAGCAGACACAGCAGCAGCCAGATTGTCCCGCACGCGTTCTTCTGCTCTTGTTCAAGATTGTGTGTTTCAGGGAGCCTCATCCTCTCTGTGCTCTCAGACAATGATAGCCTCGATGTCCCTCTCATCCATGATCAGATTCAGTCTGACTGCAGCAGTGATGGACGGCAGAGACAGGTGAAGGTGGACGCGGTGGTCTTCATCAGAATAAAGCTGCAGAACTGGCTTAGCTGTGTTGGGATGGCAGTAGGATGTGGGCTCACCGTCTCTAAATACATGATTAACAGAACAATATGTTTGAATAAAGCTTTGTTTCATGTGTTGTTGACTTGTATTTATTTATTGTCATGCTTACTTTGACATTTTACTCATTTATTCATGTTTCCTGTTGTCAGTAAATACAATATAATAGTTTCATTAACACATGCATTAATTCATTACTTGTCTGAAAATTGAGATGTATTCACTTTGGCTGCATTTGTCTAGTGTGTGTAGTCATGCATAGCTATGCCATATGAAAAAACAAATTACATTTTGCTTGTTTTACTAAAAAAAAATTATTGGTCAGTATTTATGATTATTATTGTTCATAAGTGTTGGGCTACCACTGCTTTCTGAGGTAATCTTAATTTCTAAGTAGTAATACTCACATTTTTCGAGTAAAATCAACAGTCTTCTCCAGAGATGAGATCTTCTGGGGTGGTCGACGTCTCATTTGTGCAGATATTACCAACATTGCAAACATGGAGGAAAACGGTGTAGGGTTGTGGATTTATAGATGCTATGAGGTGTTTGTGCGCCTGTCGCTCTTATTTTCCTTCTATTATTATTACTGAAGAACATACAAGCTCAGGGAAATATGGTAGTATCTTTAACAATGAACAATCATAATGACCAAAAAAAAAAGAAAACATAACTATAATGGGTTTGCGTACATCATAGTATGATATTATACACAGGGGGAAAAAAAGATTGAATATCTTTGAATAATCATAAAATTCATATAATCATATGCGTTAAAATTGCATTTGTTTTTGTTATTTATAAGCCTCAGGGATGAAACGAGAGACATTCAACCGGAAAAAGAGGGCAACAAGGAGATGTAAGCCAGTTTTACGTGTGGGTGAACAATTTTGCACATGAAATTAATAACATATTGAAGAGATAACGATTTATAATTTATTTTTAATAAAAATATCTTATTAGTAGGTTATAGCCTACTACAATCATAAGGGCAGCTGTTTCTTCAACAAGACCAAAAATGAGCAAATTTCATCAACATCAAAATTTACAGATAGATGAATTAAGCCTGTAGCTCATATCTTTTAAGTTTGTGTTTGTTATAACGTCATAAACGTAAACGATAACGTAAACAAGGCGGACCGCATTCATACTCAACGAGATTTGGCTGTAGAGTACGTACTCTTTTAGCGCTCATTAAGTAAGTACTTCTTGAAATTAAGTACCTACTCATTGAGTATGCGGTTTCGGACGCAGCCTCAGTCTTTTGTTGATGGAGTATTGCACCTGTTACTTTGTGTCTTCTGTTACTCTCTGTGGATTACCTTTTGTCTGTGTTTTTGCCTGTTATGTGTCATTCAGTCGTTCAGTTTTCTTTTATGTAAGACCAGACAAAACGCTCGGTCTAAGACTCTGTGTTTGCCTACCTACTACAGTTTAATGAAGCTTTATCAGGCATGTGATTGGCTAAGGACAAAAAAGCAGGAAAATATACTAAGACAACCCCAACCCCCCACCCCCCCGCCGATCAAACTGGTGGCGGATCATTAGGCCTACATAGTCTACATGTAGATTCCTTTAAATGTTAAGGGGAAGATTAAAAAAGAGAAACTGGGTCTGTGAATTCAATTCTCACAGAATCACAATTGAATTCATATCTTGCTATGAATTTTGTCCCATTCTCTGTCACAATAATCATATAGGCTATGTGATGTTTTAGGCCTATTTTGCAGACATCCATTTCAAATGTAGGCAATGGCTTATAAAGAACCTTTTTTCCATATCCACTTAGGTTTCTCAGCTTGCACTCTAGCATTTGTGTGGTCCAGGTAACGTTAGCTTTGCATAAAAAAATGGTTATCATTCGCATGGCTACTTTTACTTGAGTAAAGAAGTTAAATCAGTACTTCTACTTTTACCAGAGTATTTTTTAACACTAGTATCTGTACTTCTACTTGAGTACGAGAAGTGAGACGGACTATTTTCTTTAGCGGAAGCAATATAAATCGTTTTTAAAACAATAAACTCCTTTTAAAATCAATATTTTGTGTCAAATTATTGATTTATTTTGTAGGTAGCCATGTAATAAGCGGGATAATGTAGAGTTTGTCTTACATGTGCTTCATGTCATGCTACACGGTTTGGAGCACAGTCTCGGTCTCGCGGGCGCGGGCGCACTCACTCGCTGGCTCTAGATTCCAGGAGAAACTATTTGCGGCCATCAGATTCAGTGAGCTATATATTTAATATAATAATTAAAATATAATTATTGATTTTTCATTAGACTATTTTTTGGTGCCCCCTCAGCACTCGGCACAGTGCGTGATGCGCGTTGTGGGAACAGCAGCGCTGAATGAACCTTATTGAAAAGTGTTAACTTACCATCTTATCAGTTAACGGTTAATAATCGGATAATGATTTGCGGTTGTCGGTTGGGAAAATTAACCGAAATGAGCATCCCTAATAGCTAGCAAATACAAGTTAATGTTAATGCAGCTTTAACATCCTGCCATAGTGGAAAATCACTCAAAATCGATCTAATCAATCGACAACGAAGTCAAATTAGTAACTTATAGGTTATATATAGACACAAGCAATAATACATAGATCATCCGATCCGGCGATGCTCTTGTCACGATACCACTGTAGCACGAGAGCGACTGAGGTAACTTACAATGCGCAGCAGGGAGCTTGATTGACAGGTGATCTGGCCAATCATGCGCCATTTGCGAACGGTCGCAAATACGTCCTTGTTGATACTTGGAAAGGAAGGAAAAATGCATCTCTTTGCCATCTGACGTGCCGCCCGGTGTGGCCCTATTGCGCGGGGACAGCGATTGTGCTTCCGTCCCGGGTTACCATGGTGACGGCTGTGAGATGCTGTGAGACTTATAATGATTAGAATCATACTTAATACTACAGATATTAATCCCAATGTGAGGTCTAGAAAAGGTTAAAACTGAATAACGTCATGTAGTCTCTGTGTTGGGTGCCTGTTTCCCCTGAAAAACATGTGCTTGATTTAAAATGTAAACCAATATCTTATCATTAGCAGTTATCAATATTTGAAGAGGTGTAAAGAGAGAAAAAAAAAAAAAATCACCCAGAAACGGTTATCGACACAACAAATATAACATTTCTCATCTATCCTATAGATTCCAGTGTTTCTGAGTGTAAACTGTTTTCTCATTCACTTTACTAATTCCGATGCTCCTTTACTTCTCACGAGTTTGAGTTTTAAACTAATTTAGCTGTCATTAATACAAACACACAAACTCAGACACTGCATTGAAATACTGTAACGGGGCTGACAAGACGAGAGGCGTGCGGATCCATGTGCAGGCTTTTATTTACAGGCATGGTCAAAGATACAGGCAGGGTCGAAACAATGGCAAACAGGTATGGCAGGGACAAGACAAAGAATAATCCTAAAGCAAGCGAAGGTCGACGATCGGCAAACAGTATCCAGAGGGGCTAGGCAGAGAGATAATCCAGGGAACACGGGCTAGAGTCCAGTAGGGGTGCAAACAATCCAAACGGCAAGGCAAGGGTTAATCCAGGGAACACAAGAACAGGCAAGACTAAGACACTAACAAGGGGTAACCGCAAACAATACTCGGCGACGAGGGAGAGAAAGTCCATGGCTTAAGTAGGGAGTGTGATCAGTGTGTGCGTGGGATCAGGTGTGCGTGTGATTGGTGACAGCTGTGATCAGTGTTGGATGATGGGAAATGAAGTCCATGTGATGTGTGGTGTGAAAATCCATGTGGTGAGCGGGTGACCTCTAGTGGTGAATGAACGGAAGTGCAGACCAGATTCGTGACAAATACATAACTTACTAGCCAGTGCTAATAAGCTAATCACAATTATAGACTCTCACTTTGATTTCTTCTCACTCACATAAATTATGGACACAAAACATAACTTTACTATGGTTTGACTGAAAAATGTTTTGTTACCTGATATCGCCATGTTTGCAGGACCACATCCAGTCTGCCCCTTCCTCTGTGTTCACACTCCAGCTTCTGTTCTCCATTGACATGCCACAACTCAAATTAATTTAAAATAAGACTTTAACAGGCACATAACCGGAACTGACCGAGTAATCTCGAGTCAAACACATCACCAAACTGACGTATTTTCAAATTTACTAGTAAGAAGGCGCGCACTTTTGTCATTGGCCAGTTTCGTGGATGACAGTCAGATTAACCAATCATGATGAGAGCAACCAGGTGAAACAACCAATTGCAATTGTTTCAGAGTGGTAACGAAAGTAAAGAGGTTTTATTATTATTATTATTAAAGAAACATGTGCATTGTTTTATTTTTTTTTTAGGCTGTTTTATTTAATAAATTGGTCAAATAGTGTTCTGATGACAGTGTATGAATAAAAGTTCAATAATGCATGGTAAACTGTAGGCACACACACAAAATTGTAAATCCACACAAAATCTCACTGCTCTTTTGAGATTAAAACTGCATCCATTATAATTATTGTTACTAATGATAATAATTATATTTGTACATTTACATTTGGATTTTTGAAGAGGTGTTTTGATCAAAATATCATAAAATGCTAATAGATAATATATTAATGATCATAATAATTCAAGGCAGATATTTCTTGTTAATGACATGACATTGATTCAACAGATATTTTAATTGTCTTTTTTTTTTTGTAATGATTTGTTTTTGTTAAAATCATTTTTCAATGATTTGGCAATAAACTTTATATCAACATTGTGTCAACTAACATTATTTCAATCATATTTCAACTTTGAACGTCGGTCATGTGCTGAACTAGACTGAAAAGAAAAGTCTGTACTGTTGGTCCAAAAAGAAAACTCAACACAAAACAATATGCTATCTGAATGAAAGGGCACTTTATTCTGAACTCCTGTATCATGCTGCAAATACAATTTCTGGATTTACATTGGATTTTCCCATCAGAAACATGAATTTCCATTCTATCTTTCTTCGCTTGGGCTATTTCATTATCTGTTACTAACCAACTGACCATAAAACTCTGGAGTACTTCTGTGGAATCAGGCAGCTGTTGCTAGGGGTTTGAGTTCTGCATCTCAAAGCCACTATAATCCCATTATTTTGATAGATAATTAGCCTTCTGTAACCCGTTCTTCATATTGCACAATGACCGTTTTCTGGATATTTTGAACCATTTAGATTTTGAAATAACTATATGGAGATAAGCATGTGCTTTGCAGGCCATTGCTGATGGCACACTGGGTTTAATTTGATTTGTATATTCCAGGGCTCTTCAACTCCTGACTCGATCATGAACTCTTCCAACAATCCTAAATGTACTGTTGAGTTTAGTTCTGTCTCTAACCAAACACACCAAACAAGCTAATCACAGTGTTCAAAATTATTTGTGAATTAGAGACAGGTGTGTTTGTTGAAATTAAAGTATGCTATACTTGCCATGTAGCCCTCCAGGTCTGGAGTTGCCTTTTCACCTTATGTAGCCCCGCCCCTTTTTAGTGCTGTGTTTGCCATCTTCTGTGATCAGACAGATTTATAAATGAACCGCTTGTTTTAAAATCTTCCTGGTCTACTGACATTTGTCAAGACATTTGCTTTAAACATTACAATGTTTACGATAACTTTCGTTAACTCTACAATACATAAAACCACTTTACCAGCTAAATAACTTAGACAGCGATGCCATAGAAATATACAGAGCTACCGCACAAGTTCAAAGACAATATTCTGAAGATGGTGACGCGCTTGTTTCTCTGGAGAATAAAGTCAATACTGTACTCACATAGATCCCAAACACACTGCCCAATCTGTACCTATTTGTGTACAGCCTAGGGCCCATGTAGTCAGCCTATATAGGACTGATTATGTTTGCTCATGTCTTATCCAGAATGCTTATGTCTTACCCAAGAGGGCCCCATATTAGTGATCTTCGGTAGTTCGGATTAGTTCGGATCTTACTGACTCTTTCCTTTGATCTCGTTCACCAAAATGTCATTTCAATGATTTAAGTGGTGTTAAATATTATATTTTTACCAGCCAAATTCCCCGAACACATCCACCTACACAATCTTGATCATATTCCAAATTAGGAAATCATTATAATGCAGCCAAATATACTTTATGGGGAAGATAAATAATTACTTTACCTTCAAAGTCTTTCATTCATTTGTCACATGACAGACATAATGAACAGATCATTCATGAATGACCCATCACTACCCCATATGTATTTCCCCATTCACAACCCATACAGAGATTACCCATGTGGGTACTACCTTAAGCCCATGTAGCCAACCTATATGGGACTGATTGTGTTTGCCCATGTTTTACCCATATGGTTTGGCAAAGAGGGCCCCATATGCGCTTCCCCATTCAGAACCCATATAGAGGTTGCCTTTGTGGGTACTACCTTGGGCCAGTGTAGGCAGCCTATATGGGAATGATTGTGTTTGCCCATGTTTTACTCATATGATTTGGCCAAGAGGGCCCCATATGTGTTTCCCCATTCGATTGATTGTATTTGCCCACGTCTAACCCATTGGTTAATCCCATATGGGCCCCATTTGTGTTGCCCATTTCGAGCCCATGCACTCATTTCCCATTTGTGACCCAACTAGGACCCACATAGGGAGCCCATCTGTTTTTGACCATGTGGGACCTACTTAGCTGACCCAAGTGGGCCCCAGATAAGATGCCCATTTTGGGACCATGCCCACTTGGTACCCATGTAGAACCAGCATAAACCATGTGGGGCCCACAAATACATGTTGGCTGGGCTCAACTGTCCAAAACGCTTCCACTACGAGAGAAAGCGGCAGCCGCGCAGCGATTCCACCGCTTGCCACGTCCCGTGTGAAAGGGCCTTTAGTGTGAATGAGTCTATTAAAGCTGCCAGTGTCTTTGATCTCATCAGTAATAATCAAATGGCAATAATGCTGATTAAAAAGAAAAACCCATAACTATGATTATCTGTAAACTTTCAATACTTAAAGCACTCCCAGATACTGAAAGTGCTTTTTGTTTATCACTTAATTGTCTTTCCCCTTTTATTACTTTATATTTGCCTGTATGTTTCGAAGCTGTATTTACTTTGAATTCTTAACAATAATTAATTAGTTAATTAAAAAAGTAGCCTGCTTGTATAATATAATAAAATAAAAAAATAAAAATACATTTGATATAATCGTGATGCTTCATGATATTGAATCGAATCATTGACATGATAATCGTAATCGAATTGAGTCGTGAAACCACTGCCAATTCACACCCCTAAAATTTTGTATTTTGCCTCTTTGATGTAAGTTAGCTTATAGCTGGAGGATTAATTGATTCTTGGATTCTTAACTGCTAATGTGAATATGTCCAGATAAATACCCCATGCCTAATAACACATGATGTGACCAAGATGACTACATATCTAAAATAATGACACAAATATTACTTAAAGTGAAAATTACATACCTCAAAGTAATAGTTGGCAGGGAAAAACCTCTGGAGGGTGATGCAAAATCTGATAAATCAAAGAAAGCATAGCAATACATTACTCACAATTGTTGAAATTACAATACACAAGAATAGAGCATTGTCATTAACAAATACTGCATGTATGTTGTTGAATTACGCTATGAATTAACATGAGTATCAAAGATGAATCCAAAGTCAGACACTAAGAATGTGCCTGATGGTTAAAAAACAGCTTAGAGCATTGGATGCCAGTGGTCTGTTTAAAGACAAGCAAAAAGAGGAAACGATATTACATACATCTGTATTGATGGATATGTGCTAAATAACTTTAATGTCTTTAAAGTAGCTTAAGAGATTAATAACTATAGTCTTTAAAGAAAAATATTTTTACAAATCAACACATTATGAACGTGTTACATTAAATTTATGATCTTGTTCTATCAATTTATGTCTTTAGACACTGACTCCGACTTGCTGCACAATGTAGGTTTAATTGATCTAAAACTAGATAAAGCCAACGACACGCTCTGTACTGTGGCTCTGAAAAGAGCCTTTGGGTTGTATGTAGGTGCCGCTGACACACAAGCAGAAGAATGAAAAGTAGGAAACCTTACTGGTTATGAGTGAGATATTGCAAACATCTGTATGAATTAAAAATATATGCAATTTTCAGCAGTCATTGTTCACTTAAATGAGCACGGCCAGTCATAAATGCAGGATACTATTATTGAATTTTAGAAGAACAACCCTTTTCATGTCTTTAAGGCTTTAATGACTGATGACTTATTAAATGAATGTCAAAGATAAATCTAAAGTAAAACTCTTAAGAATGTGACTAGCAGTTAAAAAACATCTTATTGCAAAGTATGCTAGTGATACGTTCTCAGACATTTAATTTTTATCAATTATATTTGATAATTTATAAATTGATATATTTGGCTTATTGGCGACTCGCGTGCATACATCGCCAAAAATATTTTAACTTTTTTTTTTTTTTTATAAATTTTAAAATATTTTAAACTTTTCAATAAATAAAAATATTGATGTTTTACTTCTTGAAAATCAGTCATTTGTTTAATATTTTGTGAATAAATCACGATGTGGGTTATTTGGAACACATGCGGGCTTAAATACCAATACCAATTAAACACATGCTGGACTTTTGACATTCATAAAATCTTAATTTTATATTCTAAAGTCTACATCAACTAAGTAATAAATTTTCAAATGAGAGATAAATCTTGCATTTTAACAGTTGATTTTTCTTATAAACCACGTCAATATATGAAAAACACAAAATTATTTTGGTGGGCTTAATGGGTACACTTACCCTAAGTGTTTTACTCCTAATGAATACTCCAAACCCCCACCATCTAATATACATGTTAGTAAAACAAGAAATGTGTTAAAAGAGCCATCCTGTTTATTTCTAAATAAGAAATAAAATTGAACTCAATATTGCAATGCATCAAGATCAACACAGAAGTCTCTTAAACATACACACAGTCGTATTTCTGTGCATTAAATGAAGTGTTGTAGTCTTGCCTTATGACATTTAAAAATGTAATGCTATTTTTAAAACAATGTCTCCAGTTTTCATCTACAAAGCTTGGATTTCTGCAAGGACAATAAAAATAAGTTATTGTATGTTAACGCTGTATTTGCTGTGAAATAGCATGTGAAGTTTGTGTGGCCATAACCTTAAATACAATACCAGCAAGCATGCAAATTGTAAAAGAATAATTAACAGGCCAGTCAAACTAAACAATAGTCCAGCCTGTCAAGCAAAACATACTTGTCTCCTGTTTTCTTTTTCAGTGAGCTGATTACAGATGTTTCACTGCTGTCATTGGTATGATTATAATCTGACAAGAATTTTGTGTAATTTCTATTCTTGTTGCATGATTGTCCTTTGAACTTGAATATTTGTATTCATTTGTTCTGGTTTGTTTTGTTTTTCACCTGTCCTTTTTAAATACATATTAATTGGTAATATCCGTAGTATTTAGACATTTTGAGAATTGCATATCACAAATCAGTGTACTATACTTTTTGTTTTGTTTTTTGTTGTTCATTTATTTTTTTAGTGGTGTGAAGAACTAGATGTGCTATGGTAAATTAAATATTAATAAGAGGGTTTCTGTGTTTCATGCAACATTTCTGTATGAAATAGGTAAACTTAATTTAAACTTATTTGCATAAATATCATAAACTTTGTTTATAGGCGATATGCATTTAAAATTAATCAATAACTGAATTCGGTTATTGTCCAATCCAGTGTACAAATGTTTAATGGGTTTGAAACCATTGATAGCTTTATGTGATCACTTGTAGATATAATACATAAGGACAGGTATGCACTTGTTTTGTCTTAATTGTAATTTATGATACTGCATTTTACAAACGGGAGAAACCCCTTTATATTCTTTTGATCAGTAGTGTGTGGACACTTACCTGTGATGATCATAAATTACTTAAAAATAGTATAGATAATAGGGGATTGAGTAAGTCTGAGCTTTTTAAAAAGCACTACACTACTGTTGCAGGTGGGTGATGAATATACTGAAAGCTTAGATGTCTGATACATAGTCTAAAAGTGTGTGTACATAGATACGAAGTCTGAATGTGTTTTGTCTTTATCTCTTGCACATAGAAAATTTATGGTATTCATTTTTCATTGTACATTTATGAAATGCATTCTTATTTGGATTAACGTTGTCTTTAAAACATAATAAAAATGTTGTAATGACGTAAAAGAATCGTTGAATCGCTTTTGAACCAGTTTTTTGAAGCAAACTGATTCGCGGGAATGTCTCCTCTAAAGGAGGATTTGTTTTTGTCTCCCAGAAAATTTTATAAAAGGTCAAATATAATTGTTTTTAATCAAGCGAATAAACGCATTCCTTTTTGTAGAATTATATTTTCTTACAAAAGTACAGCGTAGCAATAAAATCTTTAAAAGAAATGCAGTTTGTTTAAAATTATAGCGTATGTTTGCCGACTAAACGCACAGACATGTACTCGTAATGAATTACGGGCCAGTGGTGTTGCAGTTACGTTGCCAGTAAGTCATGAAATTACCAAGTTATTACGGGCACCTATCTGGGACGTTCTTGCTTATCTTGTTACGTTAGGAGTTGGTAATGGGATGGTAATTACATTACGAGCATACGACGTGGTGGTTATATGTCCAGCAATTCTGAGTAGTTATAATTAATGAAATGAAATAATTTTACCATTTGAAGCATTATTTGTAAATTCATACTCGTACTGCACAAAAAGAAATAATCAAGAATGAAAAGATAACCTAAAACTGACCATGAGGGAATTTTTAGGTTATTTAAAAAATAAAATAGCCACCCTGCAACATTAGGAACGTTATTTTATGGTTGCAAAAAAAAAAAACCATGAGGGAACGTTCTGTATAGGTTATTTTTAAAATAACCACCCTGCAACGTTCTGGGAACGTTATTTTATGGTTGCAAAAACAACCTAAAAATAACCATGAGGGAACGTTCTGTATAGGTTATTTTTAGGTTGTTTTTTAAAATAACCACCCTGCAACGTTCTGGGAACGTTATTTTATGGTTGCAAAAAAAACCAACCTAAAAATAACCATGAGGGAACGTTTTGTATAGGTTATTTTTAGGTTATTTAAAAAGAACCATCCTGCAACGTTATTTTATGGTTTGAAAAAAAAGAAGAAAAAAACTCAAAAGAACGTTCCACTAACGTTATTTTTTTATTTATTTTAAAAAAAATAACCAAACGGGAACCAAAAACTAACGTTAGGGGAACGTTATGTGTTTGCTGGGTAACACGTTTCTTCTCATGTTTTTTCACTATACAAGCCACGAGAAATATTAAGGGAATAATTTAAGACAGTTATATACCGTTATCAGCATATGTTAAAGTAGATTCATCTCTCGTTGTCTCAGAGAGAATATGCGCCGTTAATGCAGCGTAAGCCTTCAGTTTTTTTTTACTTTCACTTTCTCTAGTGAATTGACTGAGATTCACCATCTTGCGCAAAGCGCATTGCTTGCTTGAGTTGCCTGACCCCTCCCCCATATTTTCAATTGTTTACATATTAGGCACTTTTTTAGGTTTTAATGTTTATTTTTCAATGTTAATGAGAGTGCCACCGAGAGTTAAAAACAGGAAAATAATTTGGAAATCCTTGCGGGGCTGTGCCGGGCTAAGCGAGTTTCTGATGGGGCTATAACCCGTCATATATATATATATATATATATATATATATATATATATATATATATATATATATATATATATATATATATATTACCATGTTTTAATCATGCTACATTGTGGATTAAAGCCCAATTTATACTTCTGCGTCGGACCTACACCGTAGCCTCTACGCCGTAAACTGTGCGTCGGTTTTCATTTATACTTCTGCGTCGTCGTCCGCGTCGACGTGCAGTACACATGCGGGCCGCTAGTCTATACACATCTCACCGCAGACAAGTCATTTCAAACCGAGCACAGCAGTCTGAAGCTACACATTAAAGCTGACAAAACAATAGTGATTCAAAAATGAAGCTTTGCGAAGCACCGAGGCTTCCCCTCAACTGTATCGTAAAAAGGTTCATTACTCGAAGCTTTTCAAGACGATGCACACTAACGACATCTTGTGGTCAAAAGGTGGAAATAGCTGCCTTTGCGTCCCAGACGACCCAGACATTTTTGGATTGTTTCAGATAATAAATCAGTTTGTACTATGAAAATAAAGCAAAGAAAGTATTAACTCTATATAAATTAATCTTTTACTTGTCAGTCATTGTTTTACACAATATATGAATAAATGAGTCACAATATATGAATAAATGAGTCATATATATGATATGCATAAATGATCAAAATAAAAGAAGATTATCAGAATGGTCAGCTGAAGTGATTGTAAAGCAGGAATTAATACAAAATGAACTTGCACAAAACTACCCATGCATATATTTATTCGTATATTGATTCATTCTTATCGAAGAAGTGAGTGACACTTCAAACTGCGCAAGTGGTTCGGGCTATTTGAAACAGAATATGAAGCAGTCACGTGGTTGTGTGCGAAAACGAAGCTTCGGACGTCACAGATCACGTGGTTTTGGCAAAACGAATCAAGCTCCAGTACAGTGCTTCACTGAGAGATGCTTCGTGTTTTTGATACAGGCTTCGAAGCCTCGGTGTCGAACGTCACATCACTACAAAACAACAACAACAAAACAGCAGCTTAAATCCTTTAAATCAGTGTTCATATTTTATTTGCTGAGGATCCTCTCTAGGTACGAAATACGCTTGATATTAGTCTTGTTTAGATATTTCACTTTAATAATGATGTAGCCTATGCTTCAGTGTCCTATTTCTTCCTCTGACTCGGCAGGAAATTATATACTGTGATGAAAAACAAACGAGACGAGTCTTTTACCTTCACACGAATATGTCGCGTTAATATGGTGTTTGTCCGCATTTTCACATGCGTTTGATTTATATTGCTCCACACTGTTTATTTATATATGAACCAACACAAACGGTTCGTGTTCAGAGCTTTCCTAATTGAAAACTATTGCGCTTAACACAGCCTACTGTAGGCTACTGTTGTGAATTAAATTAGACTAGTTGTTTAATATAAGGTTCAAATAATTGTTTTCCTACTGAGTGCGCTAGAATGAAAAGAACTGATTCACCCTGCGTCCTAATGTGCATACTATCCACCCTAACTGCCGTAAATATTATTGAAAAATTACTAATATCACATTGAATTTAGAATAGATGGTATGCACATTGGGACGCAGGTGTGTGTGTGTGTGTGTGTGTGACCAAATGTCCCTACAAGGATAATAAAACCTGATATTTTTGACATTGTGGGGACTGGGGACCGGCCTGCTTTCCCCACGAGGAAAAAAAAAAAAAAAAAGGATTAATAATAAATAATAATATGTTTTATTTATATAGTGCCTTTCTAGAGCTCAAGGACACTTTACAATAAACATCAGAAATGTGAGGAAAACATCAAACAGTAATACAGAAAGAGAAAAGAACATCAGTTACCCAGAGAGTAATAATATAAGACAGAATCAACAGAAGTTAACTAAGAAAGATAAATATTCTGAAAACAAGTGAGTTTTGAGCAGCGATTTGAATTCAGACAAGCTATTACAAGACAGAGTGATCTGGGTAGAGAGTTCCATAATTTAGGGGCAACAACACTGAATGATCTGCCCCCCTATGGAAGAGAGGCGATACAGAGGGACGTCAAGAATCAGGGGTGGAGAATAGGGGAGGAGCAGATTGCAAAGATAGTAAGGAGCCAGACCATTCAAAGCTTTAAAAGTAAGCAGGAGAATTTTAAACTTGATACAATAGGCCACTATGCAGATCAGCTAGAATAGGGGTGATGTGGGCTGAACGCTAAGTGCGAGTGAGAATACGAGCGGCTGAGTTTTGAATATATTGTAATCTAGCAATAGAGGTAGCTGGTGTAAGGCTCCACCCGCTAGCCCAAACGACGGAATCCAGCGGCCTGGTTGAAGGTCTAATGCATGTTCGGTCTTTTACTTGCGCTTTTGAATTTATCAGGATTTAGTTTCAATTTTAGTCTAACTCCGTGCTTGATCTGACTCCAATTTCAAGTGATCATTAAACTTAGACAATATTTAGAATTAAACTGATCACAGATATCGATTGTACATTAACTTAGATATTTGATTATTCCAAAAATCCCATACTTTCAATTATTCGTTCATTAGCGACCTAATGTCGCTTTGCAATTCACTGGCCAACTGCGAACGCACGGCACAAACTCGCCAGTTGATCTTACTCAGAGGATACAGGGTGACTATAATACCTTTAAATAGGCTGCACCCTGCTAGCACATAATAAAAAGTGTATTTTTTCTATAATCACGAAAACTGTAACTTGTTAAGTCAGTGTTAGAATCTAACTCTTAACAAATACCAAGATCGGCAGTCAGGTTTTGCTCGGATGCACAGAGAAGAGAAACCTTTCGGGTACCCGGGAGGCAGTGATTAAAGACAAGACTCAAGTGTCCCGTTTAACCAAAGCTCAGCATTTATTAAGTCATCGGGGAGTATATATACGAAACGAGAAGTTACACCATTGGATGATCACAAGATCTTATCAGACACAGACATCTAAATCATCTAAATATGGAACAATGTCTCTTTAGCAATCAAGGCCAAAGTTTAGGACATATGCAAGCTCAGCACACATCAGCGCATCTTCTGGGCAAAAGGGCACAGAGTGTTTCTGCTAAAATCTAACAGTGGCCACTTTAAGACACCGTAATGTCTTACCTCTAGAACACTCTTGTGCAGATTTAAGAATCATGTATATATATACTCATTACATCATCAATAATCAACAAATCATTGTTAGCATATAATTAACCATTAACTCTGATCTGTGTTAATCAATAAAACATAAACATATACTCAAGAATTACAATGTTGATTCTTCTGGTTCCAACTCATATATTGATACATAATCACCTCCATCAACCTCATTTGCACGCTCGTAAGCAGGATTAACTGATACTACATCAGGAGCAAATGTCCTCACGTTTCGTAGACAGAAATCAGAAGATCCCTAATGACGAGCCCCCGCTTCACTCATTGGTACTTCAGTATGATCTGTCCTGGACGCAGATTTGTGGAAACACTAGACTACAACTCTAATCTACTGGAAAAAAATGATTTCAGAAGAGATCAGAATAAGTCAAATATAACAATTTATTATTGGTCAGGTAAACGTGTCGTGCCAATTACATAAAACAAGAAGCCAGTTCAAAAATAAGAAAATACATAACATCAGTTGTTCAAAGATTAATCTAAGAATAAAATGTTTACCTGGCTTCAAGAAGAAGATACATAGTATGGAACATATTAAATACCCTCCACACTACGGGCTGATCTGACTACAAATCGCCCCGACTGATTTGCAACTTTCCCTTAAATACTACCAGAACAAAAGGCCCATAAACATTTATTCTCTGCCCCAAAACAGATTAGATCTGTGTATGGGGGATGAGAAACCTCTCTAGGAGCTGTTCTCGTGCCCCAAATGGTCACACCTGTAGAGCAATGTTTATCAGGTTTTGAAAGGAGACCGCCCCACAACAGAGGTACAGAATTCACTTAAGTTTCCAATATTTCCCATAATATAAGTGACTGCTGTGAAATTGAGACCAGTTTACCCATCGCACCGAGACCTTTAAAATGATACCAAACATGAAAGGGAAAAACAACAGGTTCACAAGATACATGATATGTGGTATTTGCATATTCTTAATGAACTTTGAGTGAACCCTTTTGGGGAGAAGGAGGGAGATGCAGAGATGGCAGGGTGAAGAAGGGGGTCATAAATGATCAAAGAAGATAAGTTAGGTTAGGGTGGTGTTGTCTGTTCTCTTTGGGGATCTTTTGTTGTCTTTAGAGATCTCTTCTCCAGGTTAGTTTCATGGCTTTATTGCATGGTATCTGTGAGTTCCTGAGTTAATTTCGTAAAGGAAATAATTTCACTCCCTACACTGGCAAGCCAATGAAAAGGGCATTACAGTAATCGAGACGAGATGAAACAAAAGCATGAATGAGAGTTTCTGCATCATTGGTACTAATGAAAGGACAGAGCTGGACAATTCATCGTAAGTGAAAGAATGCTAATTTAGAGAGAGAGTCAATAAGACTGAAATGAAAGAGAGGGGTCAAACATAACACTGAGATTTCTAACAATACTAGATGGAGCAATTAAAGTGCCAGTAATATCGCAAGTAAAGTCAGCAAGAACTTTGGTGGTGAGTGATGGAGTACCAATAATGATGATCTCAGTTTTATCCATTTTAGTTTCAGAAAATTAGAGTTAAGCCATGTTTTTATATTCTGCACGCAAACAGAAATTTTGCCGATTCGGGTGGATAAGAGAAGGCCTGCATGATGTGTAGATTTGAATGTCATCAGCATAAAAATGATAGCTAAATCCATTACGCTGTAGTATCTGACCCAATGGTAAAATATAAATAATAAACAACAGAGGCCCAAGAACGGAACCCTGGGGGACGCCTTGTTTCAGGGGGGTAGTAGGGGATCTAAAATCCCGACCAGAAATGTAAAACTGTCTGTCATATAGGTATGAAGAGAGCCAGGAAAGAGCAGTACCAGATATACCCACAGCTGAAAATCGAGAGATGAGTAAATCATGAGAGATGAGAGGTCTAGTAACAGAAGTAAAGACAGAGAACCAGTGTCGCAAGAGAGTAATAAATCATTAACTACCTTTACAAGGGTAGTTTCAGTACTATGCTGTGTAAAAAACAGTAATATGTACTTAAAAATTCAGTACTATATTGTGATTAAAAATAGTAAATTATGTTTATCTGAAAGTGTAAGAATGCAAACAGGTTTTCTATAAGGAGTAGGTTTAGGCTTAGGGGTATAAAAGTAATAGAAGTCTAAGAAAAGTCCTCACAATTCACAGAAACAAACGTGTGTGTGCATTCTATTTGATTTGATGCACAGACTGTTTATTTTCTGTTAAACATTTTGATCTGACTGTTCTTGATAGAACTATTTGAAAGAGATGACACAGATCAACTTCAATCAAGATCAACTTCATTATAAAGTGATCCGGATTCTTCTGATGGGCAGAAATGTTTCTGGGAAAAGCTTATCTGGAAACACCATTCTGGGAGAAAACTTGTTTAAAGAGCATAAAGCTGAAGTGTGTGATGGTCAAACTCAGATCAGTGGGAAGCAGGTTGCTGTGATTGATTGTCCAGATCTACTGGATCCAGATCTGTATGAAGAGCAGCTGGAGATGATGAAAGAGCAGCTGGTCTCTCGATGTTCAGCAGGACTCAGTGCAGTTCTGCTCACCGTTCCTCTAGAGAAACCACTTGAAAATGAGGAAGAGATCCTGGATTATATTCAGTGTTTATTTGGTCCTGAGGTTCAGAAATACATCATGATTCTGTTCACACACAAAGATGATCTGGATGAAACAATTGATGAACATCTGAAACACCAAGATCATGAGGATCTCCAGTGCCTGGTGTCTGAATGTGGAGGAAAGATTCACTGTTTCAATAACAATAAGACCGTGAAAGGTCAAGTCCAAGAACTACTACAGAAGATTGACACAATGATGATGGAGAACGGTAGGATGTTTATCATGGAACAAATGAGGAGGAGACACAGCATGGTCAGCATTGTTAATTGTAAGTTGTTTTATTGTTGTGAGATTACATTCTTGTTGGTAGTTTTTTTATGATTAGTTATGATTAATTTGTAATTAATGATTACAGTTATGATTCGTTTGTAATTAATGACTACAAATTAGGTTAAACATGGAAAACCAAATTTATTGCACTAGTAATGACATGACGTGGCCAAGTATGCTGACCCAAACTTAATATAACATCAATGAAGCTAATTTTTTTTATTACATTTAAAGTAAGCTACATGTCAGATAGAATTATATGAGAAAGTTGTTAATGAGATTTAATTGAACATCATGTTGAGTGATTTGATGTTTCTGTTTCAGTTTCAAGAGAGACTCCAGCTGAAAATGAGATTGATATGAAGAAAGACCAAAAAACTGGATCTGGGCAGATTGGCACAATTATATTTACATTTGCAATGATCACCATCATCTACAGAAACGACATATGCTTGGATAAAAATATGCATCAGAAGAAACAGGAGTGTGAGTGGTTACCTCAATCAGAAGAGCAGAAAATATACCTGTGTTCAGATGAAATACTGACTCAGACACACAGCGGTGAGTGTGAGCAGAGCTGATTCACCCTGTTTTTAATAGATGACCACTCTTTCTGTCTTATGAAGGTCACATTATTATCAAATGTAATTTACTCTGTTTTTTTTTTTTTTTTTTTGCACTAATCAGCTGATTTAATTTTTTTCTCACTTGTATAGGTCAGTCTTTGGGGCTTTTTGTCCTAATTGCCCTCGTGATCATGTGTTTCATAACACGTAAAAAGATCCTCAGGTGAGTCAAAACTAAATGAGGATTCTTATAAAACAAAACTATCATTATAAGTGTAAGTGTATGAATGTTATCTGCTGTAAGTCAGTGTGTTTCTCTCAGGGATCCTGAATCTGATGAGACGCTGATGAAAGGTCAGATATATGATCACATATCACATACTACAGGAATCTGAGCAGTCCAGCACCAATTTTCTGAGTTTTCTCCAGTCTTCAAAGAAAATAAGAAACACAGTTTATTAAGTATGTAAGCAACAAGGTAGGGTGGATTAGTTTAATGTGGAACACCTAAGCTTCAGTGCATTTATCTCATCTTTTACAACATTAAAGCATGCTTGGTGTTGAATTCAAGCAGGGGTGTCAAGTTATTGAAATCACTTGACTTTCTGGAAATTATGTCAGAAATGTGGCTATGAAAATCTTCAGACGGGAAGTACCTCTTGTAAAGTTTACTGAAATGACAGTGACGTAGGATTTAGACAAAATTAATGTTAAGGATATAAATCTTTTATAAATAAAACAATGTTCTAAATTGTTATCAAATTATATTTGTGATGTATTTGTACATCAAAATTTGCAATAATATTGTTAAAATGTGTTAAGAATGTTTTGACTAATGTGGAACAGTCAAATATACTGTTATTCAATTGATAAAATGTGCATTAAGAAAAATAAATATCATACATGTATTTTTGTTAATTTTTGAGCTTATAATGCAGAAATATTATTTGTTTTAAGATCCAGATTCAAAATTTAGAGACTAGAGGACAATAGGATCCTGGACCGTGATGAGTCCATGACTGGCCTTAGCTGCTTATTTCTGTTATTAAGTGTTTTTACCATTACAGTTTGCTTAACACAAGCTTTTTAAAAAATAATAATAATAATAATAATAATAGAAGTTTAATAACCGTTTTAAAAGCATTCCATGTTCCAAATATATATATATATATATATATTTTTTTTTTTTTTTTTAATTATGAAATTATTTTGCTATCTTTCTTTATTAAGTTCAATTTTACATTTTTGACTTTATTACATGGTTATTATTATTGTTGCTGCCAGAAATCTGACATTTTAAAATAAATTATTTTAAATAATATTTCCTGTGTTATATAATTGTAACATTCCATATGAACATATAGGTTACTAGTTTTTAGACTTATGAAGACAACAAATGCACTGTAGGCCTACTAAATTAATTAATTAAGCAAACATGGGTATGCACCTTTAACCATGAGTGTAAAGTTTACTGTGTAAAAATTTGACTATTTATAACCCAAAACATAGTGTCTCAGATTTGAGCATGAGCTGTCCCACATTAGAAAATCCACAAATTCTTCAACGATTTGGCACAAGGAGCATTAATGTATGTGCCATTTCCCCTTTAATTACAATATCTGAATGATATCTTATGATTTAGATAGGGAACATCTTGGGGATTTCATAATGATATAACATTTTGATATATTGTTTTGGTTTCTAAAAGTGTCCGACATTACCCTAATCCACCCTACCACCAGAGGCCGTGCTGTATAGTGAATAAATCATCCCTGATACAGCATGGCCTCGAGTACCTTATTGCTTTCATAAAACGGTTACCACACAATAAGAAATAGTAAAACCAGAAATTATGTTTTGAAATGTTACTTTTTTTGAAGCAAGTTCGTTAAATGCTGTCCTTCCGCTAAAAAATAGTTCCTGACAGCAACAGTAAACAGCAAGAGAGTGTTTCGAACATGCTTCTCATCTAATGGAGCTTAAATAAAAACAGAGCTCTTATCAGCTGTCATTTATTGTTTTAACACCATATATGATATTTTCTCACACACATACATTACCGTTTTTTAGTTTTAAAACAGACCGATTCGTGGCACAGGGCGAGCTTGCAAGCGTCAGTGTAAAATACAGAATCATACCTGAAACAGAAAACTAATAAATGCAGTAATATTCCCTCCTCACTTCGGATTCAGAAACTGTGGTGTTTCACTCAGACGCAAGTACTGCTCACTGCAGAGCCAAATGGCCTCCAGCTCCCCCTCTCTGGATGTCCAGCTCCACCTCTGTGTGAACTAATGAGTGGAGTTATGTTTAGCGATAGGGTAAGGGTAGGGTTAGGGTGTGGTTAGGTGTCTATATCCACCCATTACCTCCAGCGAGGGGAGCTAGAGCTCCAACTCCTCCCATATGGACGCGCCACACACATCAACATCTCCGCGTGAGCGTTTATTAGACAGAGGAAGGGCGGGGTCTCAAAATTAAAGACGAAAGATGCAGCATAACGCCAGCAGGGGTCACTCATACTTCATTAAATACATAACAAACAGTTAATTCTGCCGAAATACATAATACAAGAAACAGTTTTTATGCTGTATTATTGATTGTTTATGTTGCTAAGGGTGTTGCTCAGTGATACACAGAACCGTTGTCAAAGATAATTTTATGTGTCTGTTTGTGGGGGTTCAGTTGTTAGTATAGACTTTCAGAATCTAAATAAAACACTAAAACTCATTCAATATTTGTTGTTCGTCAATAAAAGAGCTGTATGGCATCTTTCGACCAGAGGTGGAAAGAGTATGAAAATATTCTACTCGAGTAAAAGTACCATTACATTAATTAAATTTTACTTAAGTACAAGTAAAAGTACCAGTCTAAAAATCTACTCAAGTAAAAGTAAAAAGTAGCTTATTTTAAATTTACTCAGAGTTTACTCAGATTACTTTTTAACAGTGGGAGGGACGCAAAACTGGGATCGGCCAAGGGTGTCAAACACAGTTCCTGGAGGACCACAGCCCTACACAGTATATATATAACCCTAATTAAACACATCTGATCCAGCTAATCTAATCATTTAGGTTTATTTGAAAACTACATGGTATGTGTGTTGGAGCAGGGTTGGAACTAAACTCGGCAGGGCTGTGGCCAGGAACTGAGTTCGACACCCCTGGGATAGCCTATACATCTCAAACTAGTTGTTTTTAATTAAAGGAATCAGTTACTTAGAATTAGAAGACATTTGGGATGTTACCAGGCGAATTAAATCAGTATCAACAAAATTCATCTTTGCAATGCAGAGCAATTCGGAAACACAGATCTGAAGTGGCATTAGATGTATTTACACACTGTTTAATGCAGGACATGAATGCATTTAACCTGCAGTTACAAATGCAGAAATAATGTTTTGAAGACATAAAATGTTGAATATCCGTTTGACATTATATAAAAAAAAAAAATCAAAAGATACTTTAAAATTGAATATTAATATTCTCTGTGTATAATTTATAAACTAAATAATGGCGATTGGCCGATCAAAACTCAGTATTAAGGAGCTATTGCATGTTTTTTCAAGTGCAACTTTTGACGTACTTTAAAAAGAAGATAACATGGGTTATATTTTATAAGGTAAATCTAGCATTTAAGCATGGCACATTTTTCATGAATTATTTACATGAATAAAAATCACACACACACACACAAAGAACTGGGCCCGTATTCACAAAACATCTTAAGCTCATAACTTGTCGATTTAGGAGAAAATCTTAAAAATAATGGGCGTGTCAGACCTAAATTTAAGAGTATTTCACAAAGTGTTTTAGCGCTAAAACTAGCTCCTAAATCTGTGAAACGTTAGGAGTCGTGAAGAGGACTCATAAATCACTAAAACCGAACCACTACTAATGGCCGTTTCCTGCAATCAGTCTCAGAATGTAAACAATTCAGAAACATTTGATGATAATGAGCTTTTAAAAAAGGTATAGCCTTTAGGGTTCGGAGGTTATCCTAATTAACTCCAAATTTTCCTTTGATTATATTCTTTTCATTAACCAGTTGAGCGAGAAGTAACAGCTGTTCTTGCGTCCAGTTTGGTTTTCTTTTACATTTGCATCTCTTACTATCAGTCATGATTATTCTACTCTGTTAATTAAAAAGCTGATTATATGGATATCCACTACGAGAAGCACACATGTAAGAGGCTGACAATTAGCTGAACATATTTAATTAGTGACAGTTAGCCTGCATTTTAAAATCTTTATTTGAATGTGGCAATTAACATTATTTTAAACCTTTATTTGAATATGGCAACATAATATCGCGCTCTACAATATTTCTATAAATATTTCTCTGACAGAGACCCCTCCCCTATCAGCCAATCACTGTGTGCATAGTTAATAAGCATACTGACATCATCCATAGCAACGAGGTAAACCCCGCCTTACTCAGAGCTTAAGACTTCTCTCTATTCCTTAATAAAAGTTTGTCTCAGCAGCTTTGTGGATAGGTTTTAAGAGAAAAAACTCTTAGTGGTTTTGTGAATACAGGCCCTGATCTTTTTTTAAAGTTAAATTTACATATAATGTTTCCATTTTGTGTAAATATTTACAAAAACAGGCATAATTTTGAGGCAAATAAATAAAAAAATACCATAAATCCCTCCAAAATTGCAGTAGGCCTATACAGCGTGAGCTCGTTAACCTCTGAAAGAGGCGCTTGAGGCCTCATTGAGCTGCTTCACCAGTCATTAAGAATGTTACTAAATTACACACAACTCACAACTGAGAAAGAATTCAGCTGTAATTCATCTGGACATTTCACCAATTCGTGGTTCAGTAATTGTTTTACAAAAACATAGTTGAAATAAGAAGTAAACCTTTGTGCTAAATAATGTGATTTCAAGCTATTACTCTAAAAAAAGCATGATGTAGATGTTTATCACATATTCTAACCAAGTGTAAGCAGAAGTTAGTGCTGTTATTTAACCATTTCTGTCATAACAGTGTGAAAATAGTAGCTATTCATAGTGTAATAGTCATTCTAGCAATGCTCTCTTAACATATTGTGATAATTTAAGTAGCAAAGCATGATCAATATGAGAAATGCACATTGTAAAACGGTCACATATATACTGTAATGTTGTGTAGCTTTGTGTCGTTTCTTCAGGCTTTAAGCAACAGCATGCGTGGATTACTGTAGTAAAGCCTTTAGAATAAGGTACATCTGTTTATTCAGAGCAGCACTTTAGTGTTTAAGCTTTGACTGTCGCTGATTATTACTGTCTGTGAATCTGTGACTGTTGAAATAAATATGACCCGTCTAACAGCAGTTGTGTTCCTTCAGTCTGTTTAGGTTTGCTTTATTTAGTGAATGTTTGACGAAAGTTCAAAATCTTCAAGTAAAGATAAACTGGAGACGATGAAATGTTTATTTGGTTCAGAAATACATCATGATTCACTTCACATGTGGAGACGAACTGGATCAAAGCATTGATGAACATCTGAAGCAGAAAGATCGTGAGGATCTGCAGTATTTAAATGTGACTGGATGTGGAGGAAAGATGCACTGCTTCAATAATAAAGAGTAAATCAGAAGATCAGATACGAGATGATCAACTGCTGCAGAAGATTGAAGGAATGATGATGGAGAACTCCAGCTGTAAGTTGTTTAGCTGTTGTAGATGATGGGTTACGTTAAATGTGAAGCGCTGATAGTCCTGGCCAGATTAATTACAAACATCTGCAAGTTCCTGAAATGTCAATGTCCCTAAAAAGAAAAGAGCTTTAATTGAACATCATGTTGAGTGATTTGATGTTTCTGTTTCAGGAGAGTCTCCAGAAGCAGATCCAGATGAGATTCATGAGAGGAAAACTGGAGAAAGTGCAACATGGAAAAACCATCATCAGCAGAAAGATCTGACGCTCAGTGATTGGTTCTGCTGGGAAAACTGATAAGATCAATAAGTAATGATGTGTTTTTGCATATTACTCATCAAAATAGTCATTTTCAACTATTTTATAAGGTACACACAAGATTCAACTTGGTTTTTAAGTCATTTTAATGTAATTTCAGTACAGCTAACTTGATTGTACTTAAAGATTTAAGACAGCAGGTTTTTTTAACAGCGTGTTGGGAAAAACTGGATCTGTAAAAATGACTAAATCTGAGATCAGACGTCTCTTCTGAAAGCCAGTGATGCAACTGCAGCAGAGAGGAACATTTTCAGTCATTAATATCTGAATGAAATCACCTCAGAAGCTTGAACCCCAACTCGACTTCAGGTGAGTTCATGTTTCCTGCCATGATGTGTTTAATATTGTAAATCATGACACACATTCATTTATAATCTTTAAAATCTTTTGAAAGTATTTGTTTGTCCAGTGTTTTCCTGAGATTGTTGTTGATTGCTTGATGTTTGTGATCTGCTGCAGTCAGATGCCGTGAAGATGGAGACGAGAGCTGAAACACGTCCTAGTCAGAGAATGTTTACGCAGATTAATCATAAAGAAACCTGTCTGTTCAGTCATTTTTGCATCTTCATTTGCTTAGAATTAAACCTGAGTTAAACCTGTAGTTAAACTTCATGTTCACTTCATTCACTAATCAACCAATGTGATTTGATTTGATTTGATGCTGGTTTGTGCTTTAAATGACTAGAAACTCTTTTGTAGAATGAGGGATTTTATATTTGTATCTTATTTTAGCCTTTCCCCCTCATCTCCTTGTGCTTTGGAGCTTCATGTGATGTAGACAGCAGTTCCTCCGGTGGATTCAGTGTGATTGTGATTAATGTACGTTCATATGAAGGAGGGCTCCGCGTTCCAGACAAATAGAAAATAATTTTAGTTGCATCGGTTTCTATTCTAGTTCTGTTTGTGTATAGATTAATATTTCAACAATTTAGTGGCAATGGCATTTATTTTTATTTTTTTTATAAATGTAATGTTTTGATTGTATTTGTTTTTCTAGGAGGTGTTTTCCTGTGCTTGGGATTTACTGAGATTGATTTTATGTTGTTGGCTTGTTTTCTGGAAACCAGGTAGGATTTTGGAGAAATGTAGCGCTATATTGTGATTCTGCTGAAGTCAGATGCAGTGAAGATGAGAGAACATCTGTTTACACTCTTTAATCATGAAGAAACCAGTGCATTGACTCGGCTTTAGTTTGGACATGTATTCTTGATTCTGGACTTTCATTAAATAAAGGAATGCATCCCAGATAAGTGTAAGTGGTATGAAAAATACCATCTTTTCTGGTTCTTTCTCCACTGGCAGATATTGTGCTTGTTTTAAGAGTAAGCTCACCTATTTTTGATATTTGTTTTAGGAAACAAGACTTAATATCTGCTGTCATTTTGCTTGTCTAACAAATGCATCTTGATGTAAGAATGTTTAAACATTTGACCTGTAAAACAAGACTTTTTATTTTTTTTCTCCAGAGTAGCTGTTGAAGTGGTTTGTTGTTCTGGGGAACTGAGCCAAACGAGGGTCAACAGCAGCTGGTAAGTGAATTTAAGGGGTTTTATTTCATAAAGCACTGCTCATCAGTCTGATCATGTGTGTATTCTTGTCTAAACAATGCTTTGGATTTCAGAAAGCACCCAGACGATGATCATGATCTGACCTGTGAGTATCAGACCTTATATCGAGTTTCTGTGTTTTGTTTAAACACAGGTTCAATCTTGTCTTAAAGTGACAGAGCATAGCAAAATCACAGATAAAACCCTCTGTGTTTTGTGCCCAGATTACTTAAAGTTCACCCAAAAATGAAAATGATGTTATTATTTTCAATTCTTTCTTATGTTGTTCCAAAGCTGTCTAAGTTATTTTACTCTCATGAACTCAAAAGAAGATATTTTGAAGAATGTTGGTAACCAAAGAGTTGACAGTATGATATACTGTGGAAGTCAATGGCTACCGTCAGATGTTTGGTTACCAGCATTCTTCAAAAGAAGCTCATTCATTATTGGAATGAGTGGAAGGAGTAAATGATGACAGAATCTATATTTTTTGGGTGAACTGTCCCTTAAGCAGCTCCTCAGCTTAAATACAAGTGTGGACTTGGGTAATGCGGGGCACTTTAAAATACATTATATGGATCATCAAAGCTTGAATGTCCACTGGTTTATATTTTCTTCTCTTGGGTTTGAGAATAAACTTTTAATTACATAATTTAAAAGAATAACATGACACACCCTTACAAAAAATAACTGCAGTAAATTGAAGTACAACTGCAGTGAAACTGCAGTACAAAGCAGTATAAATGCAGTACAATGAAGTACAACTGGACAATTGCAGTATAATGAAGTATATAACTGCAGTTCATTAAAGTTCAAGAGCAGTAAAACTGAAGTGCAACTGTAGATTTGCAGTATAATGAAGTACAGATACAATATAACTGCAGTTCAGTGATACGCTGAAATGCAGGTGAAGATTTCAGATGCAAAAACGACTAAATCTGTCTGATTAAATTTATTTAATTGTATTTATTTTTTATGAGCATTTTTTTTTTTAAATAAAGCTCCTATGATTAGGTTCAGTAATTTCACTTTAATGGCAATGAGGTTGTATTTGTGTATTTGTTTGTTTGTTTCTAGGAGAGCATCAACCCCTAATTGACATGAGGAAAAAATCATTGAAAAGTGTACAGTGTACCCCTCTTTGCAACAGAGGAAGCATTAGGAAAGAGGAGAAGAGAGAAAGTGAAAAGGCACTCAACAGATGTTGGTGAGACTTTATTTCTGGAAATGCTTTAAAGGTCACTCACATTCTAGTTAGCCACAAATGTAAACCTGATTTTAGATTTTAGTCTTTAAATGAGATCCGTAACTCCAGCTACTTGTAGGCCTACAGTCCTGTATATTTCACACTAAATTGTGATGCAGCCTGAATCATAATCACACCATGTTTATTTGTTGGTCAGAGGAGAACTGATCCCTAAACTAAACATACTTTCTCCCAATGTTTTTTTCTCCATTCTGTCACCTGACAGAGTTTGGGTTCCTTGCCGCTGTCGACTTTCGGCGTGCTTATTTGGGGACTAATAATATTCAGCAATATTATTGATCTGACTCCACCGGCACTATTGATGAGGACTGAACTGAGCTAGATGATGACACCACTGCTATCTAGATGCATTGAAATTATTTTATATTTGATGATTTTTATACAGTTAATCGAAATTAACTGAGTCAACACTGATTTCAACTGAACAATGACATGTTTTACTGTTTAGAGCTGCTTCACAGCAGATGTGAATTCTGTTTGCATCATTATTTTTCTTTTTATCACTGTAAATCAGCTTTGAAACAATCTGTATTGTATAAAGCGCTATATAAATAATGGTGACTTGACTTAAATTGGTTCAAATCTTCAAAAAAAATGTGCATGAAACAGGCAACCTGAATAAACACAAAATACAGTTTATTAATGGTAACTGTATTTGCCTTTGTTTTATGTTAATTGTCTTAGGAATATATGACGATATTTAGTGCTGGATATATACGCAAAAATAGAATAAATCAGGATTTGTTTTCACAGCACCGTACACCAGCATTTATGTGCAGTAGTGTGACATTAATGTGTGGAAATGGACATTTTATCAGTGTGTGATTGCTATTTTCAGGAAAATGCACTGGTAACAACTAAAAAAAGACGAAAATATAATTCAACAGAGTATGATGGCTGTGGTGAAATAAGCACTCAAATAATGGTGAGCAGTAATCTACTTTATTTAATTGATCTTTTATTAACTATTATCTTTATAGTTTAGAATACACAATAACTGCTATTGTATTTCAGAAACTAAGACCTGTGGGAGTGCTGGAGAAATCAAGTGTATAAGTCCTCTGTCTCCTCAGCCATGGAAGAGATCTTCAGACATGAAGAGATTGAGGAGTTAAATGAAGTCAAAGAGCTAAAAGAAGATTTACAATATTAGTGTAATTTCAGTATGAAAACAGAGAGAGAGCTGAGGCAGTGGAAAGGTAATGAAATCTAGTTATAACAGCAATTATTCTCAATGCTTAACATCAGCTCTCAACAGTTTTTTGAGGACTCTTTGATTCTCTCTGATTGACTGGAAGGTGTGCATTAAAACAATGAATGCAGATAATTGCAATCAGTTCCATCGCTATTTTAAATCAGTGCGCTGCTTGTACTGTAGCACACACATACAGTCAGAACGCTAGATCTAATGACCTGTAACCAAACAAACTCATGAAAATTAACTTAGTTTTACCCTTCCAGTCAAATTGTACTCCACAAACATTAAAGGGTTAGTTCACCCAAAAATGAAAATGCTGTCATTAATTACTCACCCTCATGTCGTTCCAAACCCGTAAGACCTTCATTCATCTTCAAAACACAAATTAAGATATTTTTGATGAAATCCGAAAACTTTCTGACCCCTCTCTATAGGCAGCAACGCAACTTACACATTTAAGTTCCAGAACAATATGAAAGACATTGTGAAAGTAATCCATGTGACTCCAGTGGTTTAACCTCAATTTTGAAAAAAGAAGAGGAAAGAAGGTCTTACGGGGGTGAAACCACACAAGGGTGACTAATTAATGACAGAATTTTCATTTTTGGGTTAGCTATCTCTTTAAAGGCAGCTTTAACTTATTTTTTTAACCTAGCTTTAACAGGTGTGTATTACACAATTTTAATCGACTTCAATGGAGGCAACCCGTTTCATGTCGGGTGGTTCTTTGCCTCCACCTCATGCATTAAAATCATGTAATGCACACCTAGCCATGGATTAGCACTTATGTGTGTAGAGGGTTATAGGTTACACACAGTATTAAATGAAGGGGGCACAATAAATGTGGAGCACATATATTCTATATACTGTATTCTAATGATATATTTAAATTATATACTTGTATATTTGTAAACTATGTTTTTTTATATTATTATTATTTTTTTATTATTATTTAATTAATTTATTTAAGGTTAGAATTTTGAACGAAAAACCAAAACGATAAAGAGGGCAAATAATTTGAAGACTCTGTACAGTATTTAAACATGATTGTGTCTATGCTTTTTCCCAGAAATGCATGTTATTGTGCAAGGGGTAGTTGCATGGACTATCAGTGGAGGAACAGAAAGCTCTGAGATTTCATTATAAAGATCTTCATTTGTGTTCTGAAGATGAATGAAGGACTTGCGGGTTTGGAACGATATGAGGGTGAGTAATTGATGACAGAATTTTCATTTTTGGGTGAACCAACCTTTTAACTTCTGTTAGTGTTCAAAGACATTGTTAATGCTGACCAATATGCCATAAGAAATGGGAGTAGAATGAATACTTTACACAAACACTTGGTGACATCACAATTCAAGATATATTTTAAGCATACTAAATATGCCTGTAGTAGTGAAAAGTGTAACTGAAACTTGAGAATTTCTGATAGTTTTTGTTTTTGTTTTTCCAGACTACATCCAAAATAGTGTTTCCACATCTGAGATGAAGGCAGTCATAAGAACCAAGCAGAACGATGAGGATAAGATCTTCAAAAAATGAAACCTGTCTGAATAATGAGGGAAGAAATGTGCATGATTGTGTGATGTGTAAATAAACACTAAATACTTTTAGTGTAACTCCCAGCCTGTTATTTTAAGTTTAAAGAAAAGTAAAATCATTTATTGTTGCATTGCTGTTTGAGACATTCACTGTTGTTTTGTACCTTAATTTATTATATTGCAGTTGTGTAAAATAAAACTGGTTATTCTGAATATTCTGGTTGCATTTCAGTGTTACTGTACAGCATTTTATTAGTATTGCACTTTGGTAGTACTGAATTGTACTTCAGTTGTATTATTGCAGTACTACTGCAGATTTATTGCAGTATAATTGTAGTAATACTTCAGCTGTATTGCAGTAATACTGCGGTTCTATTGCAGTTGTTTGTTAGTAATACTACAGCTCTACTGCAGTTGTATTTCAATAGTACTTCAGATGTATTGCAGTAAAATGGCAATAATGCAGTTTTTTCGTGTCCAAAAAACTGCATTTTTCTACATGTAACAAAAACTGCAGTATTACTTTTTAAAAAAACTGCAGTAATTTTTTGTAAGGGCATACCTGCACTACTTTTCATCACAGCTCTGATGAAGAAAGACAGACAAGAAAGAGACAGATGAGGCATACTGTAAAGAACGCATGAGATATTTAAAAAGGCTTTTTATCTTCGCTTGCATTATAAACAGAATGATTTGTGTTCTCTGCTGTCCTTTAGGCATGAAATGCACACATGACTGTCAGATGCAGTGAAGACGGAGACAAGAGAACATCTGTTTACACTCTTTAATCATGAAGAAACCAGTGACTCCACTTAATCTACTAATCAATGATTTCAGAAGAATCCAGATTAAATTAAAACAATCTATTTATTTTGCAAGGCATAATATAAACCAACTGATTAGGTCTGACAATCAGAAGTTGGTGGAAAACAGAACTGGAAAATTATCATGGCATCTTCTCCTCATGTTCAAAAGTATGTGGAATATTTCAATTTCACGGCATAAAATCTTTAAAATATGTCCCAAGAGTTTTACACACCGCTCTGTTATTGTGGCGGCATTTCCAAGCCCCTAAAAATGACGTGACACAAAACAAAACGTGATTGGTTGCTTTACCTGTCAGTCATATGACCTCTTGGGCGGGACTTGGCCATTCAAAGCGGCCAAAGTCCCAGACCTTCAGCCATCAGTCCGAAGATCTGGCTACGCGAGACTGCGAGATCTGTTTTTGTGGTTTAAAGTTTTTAAGGTCACCTGCTGTTTTCTTTGTTTATGCACATTATGTCTCACAGGAACTGAATCTCGAACTTTTCCCTGCACTTATCAGACAAACAGGTTTCTACTTTAATTGTGACTGACTCCACCTGCAAACCTCTTCCTGCTTTCATGTCGGTACAAAGAAACGTCTAAACATGAAGAAACCTCGACTCGCAGGTAATTTCCTAATAAAAACTCTCTTTATGTGTGTTGTATGGAATATGAATGTGAAATGTAACACTGCTAATGAATGTGATTAATAACTTTATGAGGTGCTGTAACACAAGTTTCAGTTTCATTTTTTTGCCACAGCAATGTATCAGAAACAAATCTGAGTAAACGTTTGTTCGCTGCTGAGAAGCAGAGATATTTGCTGTTGTGAAGCACGTGTAGTTTATTTCAGTTATGTTAGTACAAATTTAGCATGTACAATGAGATGTTGGAGCACAAACAATTGCATAAGTTATGAGTGTAGTTCAACATATTTTTAAACAACTTTTAAATTTTGGACTTTTACATTTTTTGATGCAGAGAGCAGTTTATTTATGTCCTATGGGCCATATCTACAGAATTGTTCCAAAGACTTGGAAACGACTTGGAAAAAAAAAAAATATTTTTCCAAAATATTTGTATGTATGCAAAGTGTATAATATTCAAAGTAATTGTTCAGTTTATTCTCATATTGTATTTTCAGATAGTTTTGTGATATTTGTCACTACCGAAACATAGTAATAATAATTTAATTAGAAGGGTTATATTGACCTATTTAGATTTTAATTACATCTACATTGAATTAAAAAAAAAAAAATAGCAAAAAAAAAATTACAGAGGTAAATCAATAAACAAACTACATTTTTAACAATATTTCAAGTGTAATTTATGAGATTTGTGGTATTTTGAATCCAATCTTTCTTTGTAAAAGGCAAAAAGTTGATCATAATGAACAGGACTGAGCTGAATCTCTTACAGGACGAAGAACAGACAGACGTCAGGAGTCAGAAGAGATGATCAGCTGAAGACGAAGAGAAACAGAGGAGAGAGCTAAACATCAACATGTCCAGCCCTGACAGCACAGGTGACGAACACAGACCAATCTAAATCTGACCCTTGTAGTGCACAATAACTATCCCCAGATCCACTAACAGTTTGTGTCTTCATTTGTTTTGCAGCAGAAAGAAGTAGTCCAGAGTTGATTCGCCCCGACTGTACGTAAAAATGATTTACAGTAACAGCAAAGCATAAAATAGTTTTATAGATCTGATGCTAAACATGAGAAAATGACAGATGGACAAATTCTGCATGTGTATTATGATTGTGAATGCTGGCATGTACAGAATTCATTATCAGTTTCAGAGAGTGTGAAGCTGAATCTGGTTGTTGCGGGAGCGATGGGACATTAAAATCCTCCGTATCAGAGCAGATCCTGCAGCAGACCAACAGAAGATCAGACGTGGAGCTTCATGATCATCTGATTAATCTGCTGGAGCTTCCAGCACTGATTGGTCTCTCAGAGGAGGAAGTGATGCGTCAGACTCTCCGCTGTGTGTCTCTCTGTCATCCTGGAGTTCATGCTTTCCTCCTCATTATTCCCGATGCTCCTCTCAATAATGAAGACAAAGCAGAAATGGACCACAGAGATGTTTCTGGAGGCGCAGATGAAGAAACTGATGAAATATGAAGAGCTGAAGAAGAAAATGTATTCACTAGAAACGCATTTACTGTCACAAGGTAAAAAAATAAAAAATAGTTTGGTATTAAACTACACAGCATGTTTTGAAATTGATTATTACTACAGTAGAGTTTGAGTCTATATTAGAGTTTTATACATTTGTATTTTAAACAGAAGTTTAAAATGCAATATTCTACAAAATTAAATTTAAAAATTACAAAGTTAATAAGGTTAACTTTGTAATTAGGAAATAAAGATTTTTACAATAGTCAATACAATAATTTTGGCCAATCCCTGAACTACTACAGTGTTCTGAAGCAGTTTGGTGTAATATTATAATGTGAATAATTTCTCTTAAAATAAATCTATGAAATAATTCAATTTATGAAAATTGTAATCTCTGTCATGCCTCCTGATTCTAAAACGAGAGCTGTTAAACTTTCCAGATAATGTGAATTTGATAGAGAGCTACTGTAAACTGTAGAGTGGACAGAGCGTTTCCAAACCACACAAAACTGCATAAATACTAAACAGGCAGACAGAAGACCTCTTTTATGTTACAGGATCAAATTTTGTAGAGAGAGACAAAAAAAAAACTTTAGGCTGTAAAACTGATGCATTTCCTCTTTTCCAGGTTCATCAGAGAATGAAGAAGAGCTGAGGATTGTGCTGCTGGGAAAAACTGGAGTCGGGAAAAGTGCGACTGGAAACACAATCTTAGGAAGAGAAGCGTTTACAGCAGAAGAATCTTTTGAATCAGTGACTAAAGAGAGTCAGAGACAGACATCTGAAATCAACAGCAGACGTGTTACTGTGATCGACACTCCAGGACTGTTTGATACTGAACTCAGTAACGAGGAGATCCAGAGAGAAATAACTAACTGCATCCACATGATCCTGCCTGGACCACATGTGTTTCTCTTACT